>NW_019524936.1:651367-660608 GCF_002814215.2 Seriola lalandi dorsalis
CCCTCCCTGCATCCCATCCTCCCTCCCCATCCCCGCTACCCCACCTAGTAGACACCTTGTGATAATGAAATACATCAATTTAAAAAATAAATAATAAACTGGGGTCGGCTCCATTGTTGCAAAGCCTTAAGAGCTTGATTGACTGCCTGCACATTTTCCTCGTTGGCAGTCAGGCAGATCAAACGAGGGTTCCTCTTATTGCCCAAGGCCACTTGCAATTTATTTAGAGGAGCAGTGCTGCTGTCCCAGCAGGTAACATTATTGGGCAGAGACACTCAGGATAATCATAGCTTTGAGGTGCCTCTCAAATCCCACCTCTACTGGCTCCATCATGCATGTGTAAAAAATATACGCATATAATTTACAAAAACCCTCCCTTATTATACTAAATGAAGCAGTCGATAAGACTATATTAATGTCCTCACATGGAAGATGCAGCTGCTCAGTGGACGTGACCTCAGCTGCCCGAACTATGTTAGGTTTTATTGGCTGTGGCTGAATGTGTCAAAATGTGTTGGATTGTTGTTTTTTTTAATTTTATTTCAGAATGGATTGCTATATGATTTAAATTATATTTAATAATATCTCTCTAATGAAATCAATAAGAAGCTGAAGTATTTTTATCTAATAATCGACAGTATTTCATGATATGACATGAAACAATAATGTTTGCTGTAACAAATCATGTACAAATCAATACACTGTATGAGGGAATTCATAATTTGAGAGGGTAAACACATGAAAGAAGTGTGATGTCACCCAGTTACACGATAGGACAAGCCGCATTTTAAATTTTATTTATAGTCTACAGCATCTTGATGATGATATTTGAATTTCCTTTTTTTTTTTTTTTTTTTTAAAGCCTTTCGTTTGCACCACATTAACAAAACACAGCAGATCACATGCTGGATGCTTCCTTTTCTGCCCAAACACACTCGTTTGTTCATGAAGTTTAAAATAACAGTCTTATATCACTTTCCCATAAGAGCCAGTTAAAACACATGATTGTAGTTATTAACCACTTTCATTTTTTGTGTATTTTTATATCGTCGTTTACAACTCGGCTGCAAGAAACATTTAAGTTACTAACATCTAACAGAGATTCAATTTCATCTGATTAAGAGATAATATTGTCAGCCTGACAAACATTGTTTTGATTACAGTTTGTTTTTTTTTGTGCTGCAGCTGTTAAGTCCTTAAGAATGAAGGAACATTATTTAGAAAATGCTGCGATAATTTAGACTTAGTCCTACAACAGCAGCCCCCCTTTTTGAAGGGCTGACTGTAAAATAAAAGCTATGTATTTATGTAAATTAGCTTGATTGATCTTATTATAAAGCAATTTGATGGGACTCTGCAGATAAGACAGGCTCGTTAATATTATTTGAAATAAGCCTCTTTTTTATTAGAGGCAGTGTTTTTGAAAAAGAACATTGTTTGTTTAAAATATAAACTTCTTCATCTTAATAATTCAAAGTCTGTTTCTCGCATTTTCACATATGAGATCATTCATTCAGAATTAGCCTTTTTACACATATGAAAAATGTAGTATAATTCTTTAAGAACACATAGTGAAAGCCATGAAAGAAAAAAGACACAATTATGCTAAATTGTTGATCTAAATTTAATTTAATATAGACCTTTGGTTCCTTTGAACTGCCCATAGCAGAATTTGAACTTATGGAGTAGACACAGATGTTTTATGATTTGAATGTTTAACGTGCGTCAGATTTATGATATAATATATATATATATATATATATGATATATTTTTATGAAGTTGCATTTATTGTTATCTGAAATTAATGTCTGTCTTTGCCTTACTGATATTGGATGTCACTCTAAGATTAATCAGGAAATAACATAAACTTTATGTTCAAATAAAACTCATTTCTAAACTAGAATTATACACAAGTTGAGCAGCATCTACAGTACATTTCCATTACAATAGCACATATCAGTAGCACTCAGTTTGTCTTCACAGTTTAAGCAGATATCCCAGTTAATTGGCCAGGTAGTTGCGAGCACTAGAGGGCACTAGAAGCCAAAGCATCGTCTGTCAGCAGGATGGCTGTTTTAAGTTCTTTAAACCACAGCCATATCTCTCAGCAGCTTGTATGTGTGTGTGTGTGTGTGTGTGTGTTTGCTTGCATGTATGCATTTGTAAGTAAGCTTGGACACGCATGTATATAGACATGAGTTAGACAATGGCACGAATTCATGTCGTACAACCGTGTGTGTGTGTGTGTGTGTCAGTGCCATAGCTCCTGTCTGTACTGAAGCCTATCAGTGCTCAGACATAGTTTTACCAAGGGAGAAGTAAAACAAAACAAAAAAAACATTCACTAACAGGCTGACATGACCTGTGTCCCAGTACACATGCTGCTTGTCCACTTGTTTGTAGAAGCAACACACATTTGCTGTACACACACACACACACACACACACACACACACTGTAGCGTTAGAGTTGTTTTTAGAATGGTAGTTTCAAACAAACTTGGACTAGACTCACACATACACACACACACACACAAACACACAAACACACACACACAGCATGGTCAACCAAAGTCTCAGACAGACAATGAACAGTTAGCTTTGTAGCAGTTTCAAGCCAGTGTGTGTTTTTGAACTGCAGATGTGGATGCTGACTGAAGGATCAGTGCACAAACTGCAGGACTGCAGAGATGGCAGTTCTCCCATAGGGTCTGGCACAGCCCGGGCCCTTTGTGTTGCACCCCATTTACACTGTTCATTTAGCCATGTTGAAGAGGTGGCGGTGGTCTGTGTCTGTGTGTTTATCCTGGGTGATCATTTGAAAGTACATCCTCAAGCCTGTGTGTGCACATTGTACGCCATATGCCGTTCGTTCGCTCGCAGGCAACGGTTTTTGTGGCTCCACAGTGTTTTAAAAAGATTTCATCCTGGCGCGTTCAGGACAGCAGAGCAGGAATTTAAATTGAGTTGTCCATTTTCTTGTCGGTATTGGAAGCTACACATCTTAGATTTGTGAATTCTACAGAAAAGGGCTTATCTCCGTAGCAGGCACTGGTTTTCCATTTCTACTGGGAATTAATTGCACAGCCATGAAGTGAAGGTATGCGACATGGAATCAAGAATGTTATTAACATTCTCGCACAGTTGTTTTGTGTAGAAGGATAGGATAGTGAGATGCATAAGAGGCTTGACTTGATCTGAGTGAGGCCTCAGAGGAGCGGGAGAGAGGCGCTGCTGTCCCTGGACTGCGGCGAGCACGGGCCCTCAGCTGAGTCCCTGGAAGACCGAAAGCTCCACTCAAGGGAGTTTCAACCAAATTAAAAAACAATGATACACCAAGGGAGAATCTAATGCCAATTCCCATCATCAAGACCCACATTCTTCACTGTTTTGCTTTTAACTTTTGTTTTTTTTGTTGTTTTTTTTTCTTCTTCCCCTCTCTGTCTCTGACTCTCTCTCTCTCTCTCTCTCTTTTCCCTCTGCACTGTTGTTTTCTAGTTTGTTTTCCACCCGTACTCCTCTGGCTGTCGCCGAGTGCTACAGCCACTTTCAAAGGCTTGGCTGTCACGCGCCGCCTTTGAGTCCCGTTTGAAATTTTAACGTACATGTTGTCAGGGTGCCGTCAGGAGTGATTGACAGGTCCGTCCCAGAGCAACACCGGGCTTGGCAGGCTGGCTGTCTTTTGTCAGAGGCAGCCGAGGAGAAGCAACAAAGGAAACGAGCAGAGGAGGAAAAAACATACATAAATAAAACAAAACTGCTCTTACCCATTTCTCAATAAAGACCAAATTAGATTAATCTTAAGGCAGAGCAAGGCAGGCAGGCAGTTGTGGAAAAAGACTTGATATTTTTTCTGGCTTTGTTCCCTGCCATTGATGGTGTGCTGCTTAGACACCCTCTCAACAGGACACCAAAGGCAGCACAGCAAGCGTTGTATAAAGAGCCAGCTGTACATATTAATGTTCATTATCACCTCCCTTCGATGCAGAGAAATTCCAAAGTACAGAGTTTGTCCTGGCCTCACCTATTTTTTTTGAAGATGGAGACGTGATGTTTGTGGCCTTGTCAGCTGCTGTGTTTTAAATAATAACCGGTGACCACTGGTGACAAAAGTCCAATTACTTTTGCAATGAGGAGTGACGTCTTCCACATTTTTAAGAGGTGAATTTGGAAGGAATTTTATTCCTGAAAATTAAGATAATTTATATTTGAGAGATTAATAGTGGTTTTGATTAACAGCAAAGACTCAACAGTGCCAGGCTCAGAGATATCTTGCTGTCAGAAGTCACTTTTCAGTCCGCTCTCTCTCAAACACAGGTCACCTTATTGGCAGAGGTATTTTAATTTCCTGTGTGGAGATAAAAGTCATAGATTACTCACTGCTTTGTAAAACAATCCAAGAACTAAAATGCAAGAAAAATATTCAGGGTGATACACACAGTCTCATATCAGCTGTCAGTGTTGGGGTTGCAGGGCGCTATAGCTAGGCTCGAGGCCCGCAGCAATCACCTGGTCTGCTAAAGTGTCTTTGAGCAAGACACTGGATCCCTGCCAGCTCCAGCCTGATCTCTGACCTCCCTGCACGAAAGAGCCCGTTCTCGGAATAAAATCAAAAAATAATGAGCAGAGAGAAATGTAGGTTCCTGTGAAAGTTGTGCAGAAGTTTGTTTGAGCAGTGTAATCGAGTCGGTAATGATTGATTCAGTGGCGTACATGAAAACGAGGGCATTAACAAGTCTCACCGCTTTGAAAATCAAGGACGTGGTCGTCCCATCTCCCGTTCCTGAACGAGCGCCGTTGAGTGAGAAGGGAGATGAACAACATCAGCCACAGGAACTGGAACGCCACAATACAACTGTACACCCGGTGTCGAGCAAGCTGTTGCTGTCATTCCAGGCTGATGATTATGACATGTAATCTGTACGGGCCATCGCTTTATTGAGATGCAAGCATGATGCACAAGAGCGAAGCGGGTTGCACAAGACCTTGAAGCAATTTTACATCTAAAAGTGACCATGAGCTGAAAGGAAAGGATGGTTTACGCTGAGCTCTGTGCGGCTTACTCACAATGAAATGACCTAATAATGTACTCCCACATCTTCCTAGACATAATTCCTTTTCTTTTAGGTAATAAGTAAATGTTAGTCTGTCCTTTTGGCTCCCTGTTGCAACCCTCCAAGTAAATAATTCCCGGGAATTTGGTGTTTTTACGGATCCATCAATTTGAGCTGCTGAAAACTTGTGTCAACAACTACAGATTTGAATCAGAGGGGAAAATGTAAGCCTTGTAAAGAGCAAGGGTTTTGCTTGTGTGCAGTACCGCACATGATGGGATGAGTGACTTCCACTCACTCGCTGAAAGGTTAGGCTTTTCCTTCTGCCGGTATCTTTTTAAAAGAAAACATGTCTGCTGTTTGATAACCGCTTGACATTTGACAGTCTTTTCAGACCAATCAGACAAGTTTTTTTATTTTTTATGTTGGCCGTCTGGAGGAGCAGCAACAAGGAAAAAACATACAGTATTGTCACTTTCCTCAAGCCTTTCAAAGGCAGTCTTTCGCCACAGCTATCAACATCAGATACCGCGGGTGCTGTGCTCGATTTTTTTTTTTCTTTCATTTGTGTTTATTTTTCTCTTTTTTTTTTTTTTTTTTTGGTCTAACCCAGTCTGCTGAGACCTCATCGCTACCATCAGAGCTGAACTCAAGAAAAATCACTTTCCAGTGTCAAAAGTGTCAACCACCTAACCTTGCTGCAGCGTTGCCACAATGTGAACCTTCTCCTCTTCACTTCTCTGCAGTTTTCAGAAACCGACTCAGCTGGCTGCAGTGAAGCACTCTGTTTTGTTCTCTGTGGGGCATTGTCGCTATAGCTTTCTTTATAGTTTCAGAATGTGTTCTACTGTAAATTATCAACTGTATGTTATCTTGGAGGAAAAGCGAAGAGCTAAAGGGAAGCAACAAAGCCACCAGTCTCTCTGGTTACATAATTCATGTCAGCCATATTCAAATAAAATTTATCACATTGTCAATCATCGGGGAAGCAAACGTGTATGTGTGTGTATGTATGTATGTGTGTGTGTGTGTGTGTGTGTGTGTGTGTGTGTGTGTGTGTGTGTGTGTGTGTGTGTGTGTGTGTGTGTGTGTGTGTGTGTGCAAGAGCATGGATAACTCTGAAGTGATAAATTAATAACGTCCTACCATGGGAGCATGTGAATGAGCATGTTTAGTCATTCTGTTTGACAACAGAAGGAAACGGCCTATTCCGTGGGGTAGAAATCAAATTTCACACTTTTCATAGATATTGTTCCCTCCTCCAAATGTTTAAAATATGGAGTCTTTCTCTGGCAGGGAAACGGCTCATGCAGTACTTTGCACTGGAGTAACTTTTGTTTGGCCATAAACCAGGAGAAAATACGCTCAAGGAGAGAAAACAGTGTGTGGTCTGAATGTCCTTGGTCTAACATGGAATTGTTTATTAAGGAAAACACTGGTTCGTGACTTACAGTTGTCCTTTCTGGACATTTGTCTTTGTTGTTCAAGGATACTGTTGATATTTCAAACAATCTTACAGTAAATCAGTTTGATCCGGCAGGCCTGATACTTATGCATGCTTTATAATTCAAACGTATTCCTCAAACGATCATGAAATGGAAAACAGTTTTTGGTCAAATCAATTCTAAAAAGTGATCTTTATTATGATTATAATCCATACACTTAACAATCACATTTCCTCATGCTATACTACGTTGTAGCAGCACATCCCACACCTGCTCTCCGGTAATCTCTGCGTCTTTATGATGCGTCTGTGGAGGAAGATCTCCGCCAATACATAGGCTTGAACATGTGAGGAGTGAATGGATGATTAAAAAAGACTGAGAGACACACAGACTTCTCCACTCGTTTTCTAGCTCTGAAGTCAGCCAGCCAGGTGTCGAGCGTTTGGGAGATATCGTTTGAAAAACTTGTGAGAGACGGAGAGAGGGAGTGACTGATTGAGACTCTTGAGCGATTATGAGCAAGAACAATATGCCACAGATAAATAAGCCCTCACATCTCAAAACTGGAAGTCTAAAATGTTGAACGCTTGAAACTCCCTTTTTTTTTCTATTTTTTCTTTTTTAAATAAGACGAGCCTCCCTCTCATCGGCATGGAAAGCATGTGTTTTCGGCATGTGTATCGGCACAGACAGCCTACCACCATATGCACCTTCTACCTACTCCATTCTGTCCTGCGTAGCACAAGCACACCGATAGAAGCGCCGCTGCTGTCTAAACGGAGGTATGCCAAACAACTCATTCTCTTTTTCCCTTTCGTTTCCTTTTGTGTTGGGCCAATCTGACCCCTGTCTTGCACCAGGTGTGCATTTCCTTGATCCCGCTCTCCTTCAACCCTCCCCTTCATATTTACACCCCTGCCGCCCGCAATGAATGATTCACTTGGAGAGGCTCCCTTCCTCCATCAGAAAGCTTTGCAACTATACACTACAGCCCAGCCTCCATTTCTCTGATCTCACTATGTTGTGTAACGCTTGAAAAACCCTTGCGTTCTCGTACTTGTTTCTTTTTTTTCCACGCTCCCTCTCTTGCTCTTTCTCTGAGTTACATTCAGTATTGACTGTTTATGCTTTTTAATGTTGTGGAGAGGGCCCGGGGCTTGCGGATGGGGGAAAAGCGCTCTTCTTGACACACTTACGCCCCCGTAGTGAACTCTAGCTCCCAGCACTCTAGCAAGTACACAGACCTTCTTCTTTTTCCTCTCCCTCCCTTCTCTGTCTCTTTCGCTCCCTCTCTCTTTCTACAACTGGGAGCTCCTCTGAACATCAGCACCCCGTGTTGCTCCACTCCAAAGATCACCTTATGGAAGATTAAGATGCTCAAATGCTCAAGCAAAATATTTACACAATAACCCCCCTTTTGCATCAAAGCGGAGGCAGTAGAGTCGAGCGGAGTGATCTCAGGGGGGTGTTGGAGGGCGCCAGAGAGTTCAACAGTCACCTCTGAGCAGAGAAGGCCTCGGTCAAACCTGACAGGGAACAAAAGTGATCTCTCCATCTTTAGGTCCTCCATGTGTCTTCCATCTGTCAGCCCACCTTCAGATCCCCTTTTGACTCATACTCTCTCTCACACACTTACTTTACCGATCGATGGGCTGAAATCTCTCCAGCCCAGTTGTGATGAGGAATGACTACCAGAGTTGGTGCTTAATATGAACACGCAGACTTTAATAGTTATTTGTCTGCTGGTATATTTAACTCACTTTTTCTCTCGTCTGGCTGCCAGAATATATTTCGTACTTCGTCAAGCAGCTTCATTTTGTGTGGGTATTCTCAGTCGGACAGTGTGGAAATAAATTGCAGCGTACGTATGCAGTGGAGCCAGACTTAGGGAGCCATATGTTGACTGCTGTAGGCAGTGCGGGTCAGCCAAGTGTCTTCAATAAGTCTCTGGACTCCTTCTGCACAGCTACGCAGCAAATAGGATCTCAATTCATCGCGAACTGTCGTCGCACGCCCGCAGCTAATACAGAGCGACAGCTAGCGGCTCGCCGAAAGGCTGGTTTCTGCTCTTTGCGTCGACGCCGATACTTGTGATGGCCATCTTAACAGTGTTTCAGTGAGCGTGGGCAGCCCGTGTATTATCACTGGATTTTCTTGCGTGTGTCCCTGCTGCTTTGATATCCGGTGATTGACTCCTCACTGGCATTTTCAAGTAAAGAAAAAAAAGAAAGAAAGAAACTTCAAGTCCTGTTCATCTTTCAAGTCTCGTTCATCTGCTTAAAGAGCATTTCATGGTCAAAAATTGTATTCAGGCGCCTCTTGTTCTAGAGGCAGCCACTAATAGAGTCGGTTTGAAGGCTGTTTGGAGTGTGTTTAATGAACACTGGTACACAGTCAGATCCGTCAGCGCTGGCTCTTTGGCGGTGACAACCAGATCCTGTAATGTCGATGTTTGGAGATAATGCTACAAATTAAACAAGCACATCTGTCCCATTGTGCCCACGAGGGAATATACGTTACAGTTCACGAAACAATGAAATGCAACTCCATCCTAACATGTGACCAGATAGATAGCTATGATAAGAAACGCTAAACGGGATTCTAATGTGAAAAAAGCCAGGGTCTGTTTCTGCTCCTTCATCACAGAGCCCGGTGACAGACCAAAGAGGATGCTTTCACCGTCAGACAAAGGAAGAGAGAGGCTGAATCTGTGGTGGCTAGTGGAGGAGGGGGACAATGCCCC
>NW_019524936.1:660630-689562 GCF_002814215.2 Seriola lalandi dorsalis
CCGTCCCCTGCACCCCTCCCTTTTCAACTAAAGGAAGACATCATTATGAGTAAATGACATGAGGCGGTTGGTTCTGTTCCACTTCTGGCCCCCCAAGGACTCTCTTGCCCCACTGTGTAGCCCGCTCCCATCCTGCTTTGCTGCTGGCCACAGGCCTTCAGAAGCCCGCGCTCGGGCTGCAACTCAAAGAGATGGACGCTCGCACATTATTGATTGGACACTCGATAAAAGGTCATGGGGGCCCTCCTCTGCTGTGGGGTCCAGCGCTGTGAGTAAGCCCCTCTCCATCCAGCCACACACACACACACAGAAACACACACACACACACACAAGGCACTGTCCCCTGCATCAGCCACCTGGGGGATAAGCAGAGCTTGCAAACAAGCTAATCATTCTCTCTCTGTCTCTCTCTTTTTCTCAGAGACACACACACACAACAGCTCCTGAGTGGCTAACAAATGTCAGAATGGCTTGTATGGGATTTTTAAGAAAATTATTTATTAATTGAACTGGTTAATTAGGTCCCTGAGGCTTGCACGCTAATTGAGAGCCACAGAGCTGGCGAGGCAAGAAAGCCAAAACAAAAGCGATGGCTCAAACAAATAGACAAGCGCTCGAGAACTGCTAACTCTCAGACTGAGCACACACACACACATACACACACACACACACACACACACACAGTCACCCATAAATTAACGAAAAAATAAACAAACAACTGTTTACATTTTTTTTTTCTTCTTCTTGGGCTTCCCCTTTTCCTCACATAATTTTGTGACCTGCCAAATGTTCTCCTCTTCTTGATGTTCCAGCGATGGAGAGAGACGCGCAGCCACTGAAATCTGCCACATTGCACAAAGCATCTGTCTCCACACAGCACCCTGCATTCATTAAGTTTGTACCAATTAGCAGCCACAGCTTATAGCACAAACATCCATTTGTGCCTCCCACTTTGAAAAATCTTCCTAAAGTGAGTGTGTCCCTCAATATGCCCTTGTGTCACCCAACTTTATCTTCACAAAGTCTCTTTTTCTTGCATAATTAGGAGAAGAAATGAATTTCTCCTCTATCTTCTCTCAGGCTCTGTCTTTGTCCCTTTTTACATCGAGCTCGAGTGCACCTTGAGAGCGCGTGTGCTTTTGTCAAGAAATCACACCAAGGTTGTCTGAAAGACTTATGAGATGGAGTCATAGGCGGAGGTTGGTTAGGGGACCAGAACACAGAGAGAGGCACGCTGACACTTCGACAGTTACACCTGTTTCAACAATTATCCTGCTCTCTGATAAGAGCGGAGCTCCTTGGATGTGTGCTTCGTAGAGTTAACTGAAAGTTTTCATTGGTGCCAAAGTCTTGTGTATTCTAACTTCCAAGCCCCAGTTTCATAGCATTTGAAGGCTGGGTTATTGTGAAGAAAAAAAGAAAACTAGCTGATGCTGAACATTATAAATAGATCTGTACACCTTTTTGTATTTTAATTTAAAGTGCAACATAGGAACATGAGAATTTGATCTGTGGCGCAGACTTTAAAAGGAACTGGAGCTTAATTGGTAACCTCACTACAGTATTGATTTTCGATGTCAAATGATGGATGATTTAGTGACTTTCCGTGCTGACAGTGAATATCTGGATTTAATTGAGTTTTATAGGGCATATATTTCAAATTATAACAAGAAGTCGTAGATTTAATTTGGAACATATTGTTTGAATCATATTATTTCAAATCCCATATATCATTATTTATATATATATATATATATATGTAATTATTTTCTTTTACCTGGGACGGGGTTTGCATGTTCCTAATGTGAAATTTGGCAAAAGCTCCACACTTTGTAATTCTAGCATGTTGCAGTCTTTCCAAAAGGTCAGTGTTTGATATCAGGGGTAATTTTGAAGGCCTTTAAAACAGTCCTCCTTAACATTCATAAGCATACATGACCCCAGCAGCTAGAGCACTATCACATTATGATTACCCGCTTAACACTATCGCGTTGTGAAAATTGCCCCCCCCCCCCACACCCCCACCCGCCCCCTTCTCCAAGTAAACTCTGCCTCTGACCCGCATTCCCTCACTCTGGAGGAATCGCTTGTGCTCTGTCTCGGAAGGGAGAGCCGGATGATGGGGCACCGGGGTCAGATACTATTGAGCGATGCTTCAAATAAATGTATGAATAAATTACTTGATAAATGAACAGTTGGACTGAAATCACTGGAGAAAACCTCAGATTTGAACTTCACCGTGGAGTTGTACAGAAAAAGAGAAGAAGAAAAAACAATCTGAAACTGCACTCTGGTCTCAGTTTGGAGGCTTACAATTTAAAATTCTTATCAGAAAAGCACAGTTTGGATTGATTAATGAAAAGGTCAGCTGAAATTACAAGAGCAGGTCTGAGATTGAAGCTGGGATGTGTAGTTGTGCAGAAACAGCAAAAATCCTAAAATGGTTCTCTAGTCTTAGTTTGATCAGCTGAAAATCAAATGTAGAGGAGCAATCCTGCAGCATTATTGCAGCAATGTTTTATGACCTGTACGTCATAAAATACATACAATAAGGTCAGAGTCAAGCCTTCAGTAACGTTGTCCAAGTCAGTTCTGCTCCAACAGTTCAGGCCAACAGTATGTCTGTGTCTTTTATGTAAAATTCCATGGCCTATGAATTAAATATTAATGTGGAAATATAGGTGCTGAAGTTGTGAGGACTTGTATCGCTTTTTAAAATGTAGGAGAAACCCACCTTCAAACGATCAGCTGTGGTGCCTGTGCTTTTTTTCCAGGTTTTTATGACAGGTTTTCATTCTGCAGACAGAATGAAAATGTCACGTTTTACATATCAACGACACGGCTTGCTGCGTGTGTTGATCGTGAATGTACAGTATGCTGTTGACCCGGCAGGCGCACATTGTGATGCATCATAAATCATAAGAACCGGTGGAAATTTTCACAGAACAAATAGTTAGATTCAATAAGTTGTATACCCAGTTCAAGATGCAGACAATTTGTGTAAGTTACCAGCTCACGCACCATCTCTGGCCTAATCTATATTATCGTGTTGTAAGGGAGTGAATTAATATGCATGGAGAGGCCGAGAATATTGTTTTGGAAAGGAGAAAACAGTTGTGGCAAACTGCCAGGGGCAACACGGTCCACTCTGCTGGCCAAACAATTACCATAATTTCAAAAGTGCACTATCCTATTTTGCATCATTTACAGCTGTCACTTTGTAGACGTCTTTTCTCTGTTTGTTGGGGCACCAAGTGCTCAGCTCACAGTCTGCCTGCTCCTTTCCCTCCGTGGTGTATCCAGATCTGAAAATAAATCACAATCCCTTTAATTGTTAAAATCTACTGTTAAATCAATTTAGATCCAAGGTTTTTTTTATTTTTTTTATTGTTGCCCAAATAAGACTGTTACCTCTGGGAGTTCTTTCTTTTTCTTTTTTGGCATTTCACACGTGCACATCAGCACATTTGCTGGCTTGACTGCTCAATAAAGGCTGTAGCAGAGAGTCTGTGAGCAAACCTCGCTGTAGCTGATCACAGTGGAGCCAGTAGATGCCATTATGGAAGTAGCCATCAGCAACCTGATCCTAGGCTTTTATTTATTTTTCAAACAGCTACTTTAGATAAGCACATATTCAACCCAGCTTCAGAGTCTGTATCAGGACATTTAAGACGCATGTAGTACAAATATATACGTATGAAAACATCTTAAATAATTCCAAGAAATTTCGAATATATTTCTAAATAGTCACACATCCTGGAATAGCGCTATTGGAGTGCTGCATAAAACTTATTTGTGTTTTCCCAGTCCAAATGATCTTTTAATTAGATTTTCTTAATGTAATATGGAGAGCTTTCAGATTGTATTGATCGCTGAGTCACGGATCTTTAAAACAAAATCTGCTTAAATTTCATGTTTAGATTTCAAACAAAGGCCATAAACGTCTGTGTGACGGTGGCCACAGTGTCATCTATGACTGGTGTCCACGCACAGAAGATTGAAAGGGTGTGTGCTGTGATTGTGGCTGTGCCTCATCTTTAGCTGATGAAAATCCCCTCCACACAGCAAGGCCCTGCTGTCCCAATCCCCCTCAGACTGGCACCGATCGATTGCTGGTTGTTATTGACACGACACCTGCCGAGCAGGGCTTTAAGCTATCGAAAACCGATGTGGCAGATCAAAAATGGGACGCCGGCTTTCATGTTTGTAAACAGTATCGATTTGCATAATAACCTTAAAAATTAGTTCCCCGGATTAGGCAAGGACAAACCTGTTTCAGCGTTTGTTATGATGCTTGCAGCATATGCCTAATTAGAGAAAAAAAGGCCGGGGCTGTGATCGGCTTGAAAAACAGGCTGTGATCGGCTTGACAAGTCGGTGCATCGCTGTCAACACCTTTTGGTTTGCCACTGTTAATGAAAGCCATTTTCCATTAAATAATAAAATAAAAGCACACCTCTAGACTTCTCGGCAGACAAAAGCGCTGATGCGTCACTTTTACACGGATGCAAATTATTGCTGCGTGTCACAATCATTTATTCATGAGGGGGCCTTCTATCTCTTGGCGGGTTTACCTGTGCCATGGAAGTGCACTTTCCTCTGTCGTGCCACAGTGCTGAGAGAGATGTCAGCCTCCAGGAGTGACGAGGAGACAGATGTTCTAAAGAAACAACACAAGCACCACTCGCTTCACCAGACAGGTCCAGTTTAAAAGCACTGAATTATGTATCTTAGCAGCTGACACAATCACAGAATGACTTGTCAGCGTTGAATATCTCCATTTCCTGTCTCAGACAAAACCCTGACCTTGCTCTGGCTACCAAGGAGCATTGATTAGCTGCAGATGCTGACAGATGTTCAACTAATGCCAATTATAATGACATTTACAGGGAGGTCGTTAACTGCTAGTACCATCAACTTCATGCTGGTACCTTTTAATAAAGACATTGTATTCCGGTGCCTGAAAATTAAGCCTGCAATTCTATAATTCCTGTGTATTTTAATATTTTTACAATCCAGTGCTGCAGCACACAGGCAGCACAACAAAAGATGCTGCAAGGCAAAGATGAAGGAGCCTTCCATTTCAACTCCCAGTTGTGGACATTTTTCATATAATCCATTGCAACATCATTCCTGCAGCAAGAATTCCCCAGTGAAGAATGCAAAAGATTAAAAACAAAAAAAAACAAAAAAAAAAAAACACAAGTTTATGGAAAAATAAAGGGCTAGTGGTGTCTGACAAGCCTTTAAATCTAGGACAGTCATCCCAAAGAGGAATGCACATACTCATTGCAGGGACATAAAAGCGGAGTTTTAACTGTGCTACAAGGGAGATGGAGATGGTAGGCCATTAGCTGGATGCCGTTCTCATAGCCTGTGAAGACTTCTCGAGCACCCCACATGTTTGAAAAAATGTTGCACCAGTTTTTATACTAAAAGCATTCTTTTTTCTTTTTTTCTTTTCTTTTTTTTTTAGTAAGAGCCAAACATATTTATTCTGGACGCGCAGATTCACAGTGTCAAGGAAGACTTGTAGCGCCAGATCAGGGCATCTGGATAGAGGGATTTCTTGGATTTATACAGGCAATGTTTTTATCTTGTTTCTCATATTTTGTTACAGTTTTACTATTTGCTTTAAATCAAAGGTCAGCACTTATACATGTCTTTGCAAGCTAAATTCACGAGGAAACAGATGTCCATATGGATGTAGAAATGGAGAAGTCAAGTCAATTTTTATTTAGAAGGAAAGCTATAGAAAGGAATCGGCAGGTGTTAACAGTGAGAGAAGAACATGAGTGTGGACAGATCTGAAGTAAAAACAGCCAAATCAAGAACCCCATAGCAGCATTCAAAAAACCTCATGGGTGGATGTGGCAGATTACCACAACCAGAATGGTTCTCCCAGACCCACCTCAAGAAACAATACCATATGTGCAAGCTTATTTACGAAGTGCTGACACTAGGGCCCGAAAGAATTAGTATTCTGTTAGGTAAATGTTTTCCTCTGGGCTCTGTCTCTGCAACAGCTTACAGATGTTTCAGCCATGCACAGAACGCATGGCTTTTCCCTGCTACGGCATGAATGAAAAAGCATGTTGAAGGTTTTTGCCCCAGCCAAGCTCGGAGAGTGATCTACAACTTATACTCGGGTGCACTTTGCTAAGTAAAACCTTCTGCACTGGACAGGGTTTCATCTGACACAGATGCTCTTTAGTGCTGCTTCCATGGACTCCAGTGCATATTGTTTGGTGCAGGCTGGCGACTCTCCAGCGACAGATGTACTGGCAACAATGCAGTAAAAAACGGGACTTAGACTGCACTGCTCAGGGGTGTAAAAAAAAAAAAATGTTCAATGCAATTTCATAAACTTGTATTTCCCTAATTTTGTGAAAAGGATAGATGTGTTGGTCTTTTTTCCCCACTTTCTCCTCTCTTGCTCCCTCTGTCTCTCTTACACACACACACCACTGAGGAGTCGTAAAAGCAAACGGAGCCAATCTTGTTTACAAGGAGTATTGTAGGACCAGCTGACCGCAGCGGCTGCTCAGCTCCAGCCTTGACTCCCATTTACTAGTGTAACAAACCGTCAGGGAGGGGAGGGAGGCAGGGGAAAACATTGTTATCAGCAGGCCAGATAAACCCCCTCCAGAGGTAGTGCTGATAGAGAGGCAGTCCCGCCGCTGGGCAAATAGAAAGATCCTATCTGGTCCTTGCACCGGGCCCCGGCCAATCAGCCCGGCAGAAGCACAGAGGCTTTCTCGAAACAGGGGAGATGTGTGGAGAGAGGAGACCAGAGCATCACCAGGGTCTGCTCCTCTTTTTAGGTGGAGAAGCTGGATCTCAACCATCTGCTAGAAACAGCCTGGAGGAGAGAGAGGAGAGAGGCCCCGGCCGGAGATGCAGGGCTTTGCGTTGGGTGATGCTGTTGTGGGGCAGGTTGGAGTTGAAAGAGGTCGCTTTTTCAGACAGGAAGGTTGAAGTTGTTGTTGGGTTTTGAAATCCTGTTGTTGTTGACATCTCCTGCTCCAGAGCTCCCTGTGCAGAACCAAAATGGTCTTCGTTTTAAGACTTTCCCCGGTATGTCTTAATGACAGATTCTGGACATCGACCCTATGATCAATAATAATTGCAGGTCAGCAAGATTTGATATTGATTCTTAGTATTTTTTCAAATCTCTCACTGTGAATTGACATCACCGGTGGGGTGATGCTCATATGCTAATATGCAATTATAGTTATATTAAATTATTAGAAAGTATTGGAGAAGAATCTTGACCTTGACCATCAACACAACCAAAACTAATGTGACTGAAATCAGGTATAATATCAATTCCCCAGCCTCAGTCTAGGGCCTGCAGTGTTTTATCACTCCTGCAGACCTCTGTTATAATACTTTTCAAGGCAGACTTTGTACCATTTGTATTTTTGATAGAATATGGAAAACACACTTTTTGACGCATGAAATTTACTGCCCTCAAATTTACGATGTTATTCCACCGTCCTTGCTGTAATTGTCATTTTCCAACTTCTCACCGCTCGATGGAATTTTTAGCATTTTTTTTTTTTTTTTTTTTCATTTCTGAGTAATGGCTTTTGCGGATGTCCCGATGTCTTTTAATTTACCTTAAATTTCTTTCTTTTTCTAGGCTACTGGTATCGTAACACAGCTAGAGGACACGAGATATGTCATTTTTACCTCAATTTAAACAGACCACCAGGAAATATCTCCTGGGTTTTCTGTTTTACTTTTTACTCATTAGATATTTTCTGTCTGTTATGTGTTTTTTCCAGACTAATCATATTTGTAATTTTCCTTTACTCAAATTTTCATGAAAGTTTGCCAGAGCAAAGTCAGGCAATGTGTCTCTCCTCATCCACTAGTGGCTTTAGCTTTCCTTTGGGTTACATACCCTGTAGGGAGCGTCAGCCTAACATACCTCACTTCCCGTCTTATCCAGTCTATGAAATACACTTAAGACCAGAGGTATTAATTACGTAGTTATTTCATCTCGTTATTGCGCTTGAGAGGATATTTTGAGAGTAACACAACCTCTTTTCTGAGGGCCTTTACCTCCCTGTGATTCATTTTAAAAGCCCTTTTCTATCATGTCATTCAGCTCTCACTGAAGTAAGCTTTGCGACGCTGTCAGAAAGGGGCACTTACTGAAGTTGCAGTGATTGTACTTGAGTAAAATATTTCTGCACTCTTTCCACCTCTATTCAGCAGTTTGATATATGGTAGTGGTGAGAGGCCAAGCCTCCCATATGACAAGCAGGAGGCACATTTCTAGAGGCAGAAAGGAGGGCTGCAGGGTGAAGAGGCTACAGCTGTCATTGCTCATCTTAATGGCATGCTGGAGTGTACACTCACACACATACACATCAACACACAGATTCTACACAAACACACACACAAACCTACAAATACGGGGTAAATGAGGAAGCTTTGGATGTATGCGAAGGCCTCGCACACACTTGCATACACATAAAACTGTGCTCTTTCACACACACACACACACACACACACACACATACAAAATGTGCAGGAAATGAGGAGAGGAGTCTTTGGATGTACATAGAAAAAACATAAGTACTCATGCATGTGAATGCATACTCCCGCAGACATTCAGATGGAATCACATAAACACACATTCGCTGGATTTGTACACAGATGTACACGCTCTCACACAACATGAATATGTATTCCTTCACATTCAGAAGTCGAGTACACAGCCGTACACACGGATGGCACATACTGTATAGCACAGAGACGCACCTTCACACACCAAGCATTGCCTGTGACAGATGTTTGGCAGGAATATTGCCAGGAAGAAAGCTCTTTCATTTCTTTTTATTCTCTCTGTATTTTGGCATGCCTATCTCTGTACACAGTGTGGCCATGTCACCGAAGCTGTTTTTTTTTCTCTCTCTCTCTCTCTCTCTATCTTCCAGTTCCTCTGTGCGCGTTTCTTTTTCCCCCCACTATGTTATCATCATGAAATTGAAGTCATTTGTGCCAAGAGAGATTAGAGGAGAATCGGGAAAGCGAGGGGGACATTAGCAAAGATATTTTTGTCAGTAATGAGCTAACTCTTTGTTATGCACTGGGCTAAGGAGGTCTAATGATGACGTTTGTACCAAGAGGAAGAAACTGAGTCTCCAGAGTCCACACACAGCCAGAAACCACAGGCTTTGGTGCAACTCTTAACTCTATTCAATTATGCAGATGAGCCCATTGGGCTAGTGCTGGCCGTCACTTTAATGATGACGTGGGTAAACAGACTATAGCTTCCTTTTCTGTCTTTAAAAGTCCCACCCCACCCCACCCCCCCACCTACTGCAAACCCCTTTATTTCTTATTTTGCACCCGGAAGAAAGTTAATTGTCTTAGTCATTAAAGAGGTATCAGCTGTCATGCCACTGACAAAGACATAAAGAGAAGGGAAGGCAGAGGGATGTGAAGAAGAGAGAGTTGAGAGAGGTTTATTTTTTGCCTTCCAGGCTGATGGCAAAGAATCTCCTAAGATGCAATCATGATATTTTGATGCTGCATGAGGACTGATCAACCTCTCCAGGCAAAAGCTCTTTGGAGATTTTTCCTCTGTTCTCCCCAGTGGCCACCGGGTGGCAGAAGAGCACAAGGAACACGGCGCTCTTTGAAACGGCTCGGCTTCACTCACCACAGACGGCAAAGGGGATTTTTGCCCGTGTACAAATCAACTACTAAAAACTACCCCAACAGCCCTGGAAATTGTTGTTAAACTCACAGTCAAGTGTGCAGATATGCTTCATGATAACACAACTGCAACTGTCGGCTATATATGCATGTGCATTATTATGCGAAACCCCTTTATTCTACTTAAAAGAGCCTTTTGTAAAAAAAAAAAAAAAAGGTAGTTGTTGAATTGCAGTAATGAACTAAAATGCAAGCAGAATCAATTAAAACTGTTCGGTACTATGATAATGAAAGGCATACTTAAAAGCATTTACAACAATGAATCACATTCATATAGTTGGTGTACCTATATGATTCAGTGCATGAAGGGGAGATGCAAAAGTACATGCAACTGTAGGCACAAACACTGCGGCTTGCTGGGGTAGGTCAGGATAAAAGTGTGAATATAAGAAGCTGATTTAAAAAACAATATCAAATAGCTTTTAGGAGAACGGGCTGTTTCCATCTGAACATTTAAAGCAGAACTTCTAGCATTCATTTTTTGATTTTTGCAAATGTTTGGCATGAATAGCTCATCAATAATTTTACTTTACATTCGGATTAACACAGGGCATTACACAAGGTGATCTACTGCACAATATGCAATAAAAAATGTTTTTAAAATGAAACGTATTGAGGTCCAGCCTAAATTTGGACATATTCAAATATTTTACTTTAAAATGTATTTAAAGTATGTGTACATTTATAGAATTATAGTTGTTTACATACCCAATAAAAGCCAAAACGGATGACAGTGACATTAGTGGCGTCTCAGATGTA
The DNA here is from genome assembly GCF_002814215.2 of Seriola lalandi dorsalis. Lineage (NCBI taxonomy): Eukaryota > Metazoa > Chordata > Actinopteri > Carangiformes > Carangidae > Seriola > Seriola lalandi. Next base: position 671,125 of record NW_019524936.1, read on the forward strand.
ATATAATTTTTTTTTTTTTTGTGGCTTCTGCTCTGACAAAATGTGGTCTGTTCCCTTTCAGATAGTGTTGATATAACTTTATTCTGCAGTCATTTATTTGCGCAGCATTTTCTCTCTCTCTGTGTGTGTGTGTGTGTGTGTGTGTGTGTGTGTCCAGGAGTAAGAGCAAAGTAAAGAAATTGATTGAATGAGCAGATATTGCATAATAACAGGCTCTGACTGATGCATTGTCTTGATGGATCTTAACTTACAGTCTAGCCTTTAGGTGGGCACTGATCAACTGGCGTATCAAAGCGAGATTATTCAGAAAACATTTTTTTTTTTTCTTCTGTAGTGTTTCTTTGTCTTTCTACTGATTGCACACTGGATGCCCTGAGCACTTATGACTGAAGACAAATTAACTTGGGAATGATTGTCACATCAAAGTCTCTCTCTCTCCATGCTATTCATTTAAGACTGGGCACTGAGACCAAAGTTGTGTCCTCAAAGTGGGGGAAAAAAAAAAAAAAAAAAAATGTGGTTTTGGCATTGGCTCCATATTGTGCTTGTTTCAATTGTCTGCCCACTTGTATTTTTCCGGTCTGCCCAGAAGAAGTTGGGCCAGTGAATACCGACGGGCACCACGAGTTATCCCTTTGAGACGTAACTTTCTCGAGTAGCCAAAGATCAAGGCTGCATCCTCCTGGATACAGACGCCTTCTGTATGAAGGTATTGTCACTCGATGTGTTAGCGTTTGACACAAAGATTCTTGGTAGAATCAGCTCCTTGAAAAATTTCCTCATGTAGTACTTCAGTCTAGTGTCAGATCATGTACAGGGAGGACCTTTCTCTCAGATACTAGCTGCAAACTACCTCTCCTTTTGTTTTGGTCTCTTTTTTTTTTGTGGACAGACTTTAAATCTTACGCTGTTCTTCGTTTGGAGTCGTAGCATCATACCTGCACCCAGATTTGCATCACGCCACTGTAGCCAAACAACAAAACAAAACCACGTTTAGGTGACATCTTCCCAATCAGAACAACACCCCCCCCCCCCCTTCATAAAACAACCCTCGAGGGAACAAATACTAAGTGAAAGCATGTAGGTAAGCGAGACAAACTGCACAGGAGAGACGTGGCCATTGTGAGTGTTTATTGGACGCCATCTTCTTGTGATGTGACAGGGGGTCCGAGCCTCATCTCTACACCGTGCATCTTGGCGCACTCAGCGGGAGGCTCGCGCTCCCCGTCTCCCCGGCACCACTGCCAGCCGTCTCTGCCGAGGTGGTGTGCTAATCATTTAAACAGCCCAATCAAAGGCAATGTGATGTTTCACACAAGGGAGAAAAAAGGAAGGGAGGAAAGTGATTATTAGTGTTTGGGAGAGGCAGCCAGAGTGATTGAGCTGAAGGAGACTTTGATTTTGGGGCCTCTCGTTGTTTTTCAGAATGGCATTGAGTTTAGCTGCCAGGCTTCAGGAATCTGTTGAGCTGTCAGCATGATGGTTAACTTTTTTTTTTTTTTTTTTTTTTTTTACACACTCTAAGGAGATTCAGTCTCTAAAAATCTTATTGTAGTGAGCCAGTACCAAGTCCATTTTTCTGAAGGGAAGAAATTAGGTTTTGTCTTTTTAGGATTTTTGTGTTCCAATTTCATTTGTTTTTATCATTGTTATTGTTTTTATTTGCCTCCAGGCCAAAGACAGTCGTGGCCGCAGGCGTTATGTTTGCGGGTCGTCCGTACGCACGCCCCGTTCTCGGGAGGGCGATGTCTCAGGAACACCTTGAGGGAGTTTCCTCAAATTTGGCACAAACGTTCACTTGAACTCACTGTAACCTCACATCAGTCCCGTTCTTGTGAACTCAATATATCGGGTATGCCTTGAGGAAATTTTACTACATGTGGCACAACTGTCAACTTGGACTCAGGGATGAATTGATTTGAATCCAGTGGCCAAAGGTCAAAAGTCAAGTTCACTATGAACACTATGCAACAAATATACACTAATTATGACAACAATTTCACACAAATGCCTAATAGGATAAAATGATGAAGTGTTAACATTTTATATGCAAAAGGTCAAAGGTCAAATTCACTGTCACATCATAATGTTCAAACACTTTTCTGGCCATTATTCATTATTTAACACATTTTATTAAATTCCTTCAAAGCCTTCACTATATATATTATATAAGTCTGGAAAAACATGGATGTGAACTGCAACTTGACCGGCTGGCGGAAGCGAACAACCGCGAGGCGATGAGTCTAGTTCTGCACCTCTCGAGAAGAAAAGTCAAATTTTTGGACCAATTTGAAAGGAAAAAAAAAAAAGAAGACACTTTGAAAATCACTTCTAAGGAGTGGTGAAAATAGTTACTGTTCAGTTTGGTTTGTTGTTAAGCTACATTCAAATCACTATCTGGAACAAAAACATCCACACACTCTCTCACACACACATTCTCACAAAGCAGACACACACACACATGCAGCACAGTAGAGATGAATCACCTTGGCTTGTCAAGAGGTTGGTTAATAGACACATTTGATGTCACGCAAAGCCCGATGGTGTTGAAAGGGTTTTGTTAGTGTGTTGATATCACCTCCTGTGCGTAAAGCTCCACTTAAAACAATAAATAGCAATGAGCGCATCCAAAGCCCCTGCAGTTTAAACTATATCCCTTTGATATGGGATACCTATTACTGTTGGCTTTATCTAATGGATTGGATTCCCACACCTCATCCCTCTGGTGTTTCAAAGAACTGAAACCTTCAAATGTAATGTGTTATCAGCACATTAGCTGCTCTAGAGCCACTATCAGTGGCTAATGTTTCTGCAGGGGACGATGTAGCACAGTTTGAAAAAGCCGAGCGACCTTTGAACTCTGCTCACAGGATTCACACCGTTGGCTGCTTGTCTGACTTGTTTGTCACTCGAAATAATTACATAATATTTCTCATTATTGATTGGAAACGTGCCAGTGCCATTTCCTTGCCAGTATTCCTCTCTCGTTGTTTTCCTCCTTCCCTTGTGCATTGTTTTTGCAAACATTTCACTATAGCTCTTTATGAAACCGTGATTCCACCTGCGGGATACTTATCACCTCTGATCGGACTGACCAAATAGTGCAAAATGTTAGAGGATAAATGAACTCCCTAAATGGCAGTCTGACAAACAAACATCTTACATGTTACAACTTTCAGATGTTGTTGCTGGCTGCTCTCTGCAGATTTTCACATACTTGGTCAGTCAGTTGGAAAAGATAGGAATGCAATATTAGTCACCAGAAGCCACTCTAAAGCTGCAGCCCTGTAAAACTGTAATCAAATCCAGCTACATTACCATAATCATGCCAACTGCTTTTTTTTCCTATTTCCTGCCTATAAGCAAATTAGTCAAAACACTGATAAACACCGATGTCACAAAAAACTTTTTTCAGCAGCACATTTTGGATGACAGCAGCATGAAGAATTCACATCTGCAGTGTCTATTTCCCCGAAGAGAGTTTCCAGCAACTTTCAGCAGAAGGCATCTGGATTATCTGAGCAGCAGTAGCTTCCTTTATGGAGAGCCGTGTCTCCTCTCCTCCAGCAGCTTTGATTGGTTAGACAGTCATATGTTAGCCTAGGTGTTAGCCTAACTGCATGGTTTGACAATAGTTTTGGTAACTCTCACTTTGAGGGATTTGGTTTCCTCAGCTGTTTGTTTTGCTTTTGAACTGCGTTGAGTGAACATGAGACAGCAGACTGTTGATTCAGACTAATTCCCTAATGTGATTAACTAGTTAGCTTCTTGATGTGTGTCACTCAGGTTTGGTTATTATAACAATAAATAAACAAAAAAAAATATTTACTGTGACCTCCTAATTTGTTTCTTACTAATTTTATACTGCTAATTCAAACTGATTCAAATTGACAAATTGAAATGTGACTCATGAACCTGTATTCACAGGAAATTCATAGGTTGTTTATGTGTACTAAATTGTTTGTGTCCACTGTATGAAAAATTACTAAATCTAAAAAAAACCAAAGATAAACATCAGAGCGGTATCTTAGTTGTCTGACCAATGCTTACACAAATTCGTGGTAATTATGCAACAACCGGCTGCCACTTTTTGTAGATTAATGTAGTGAAATGTGTGCTTTACATCAAAAATCTCAGTCTGGATTGCATTTGGAGATGACATTATCCAGTAGCGTGTTGACTTATTACTCAAGATTCCAGCTGTTTTAAGTATCGGGGCCAAATCAAACAGTGGAAGCTGTTAATGACCATCTAACTCCATGTCGTCTGCTGGCTTCAAGCGCATTGAAGTACACAGCACACAGATTAAATTGTCCACCACCTGTAATTTTCCCTGGAGGGAGACACATGTTTCGTATCTTGTCTGGTTTTGTAGTGTGGTGAACCACAAATACGTTTTGTGGAGGTGGCAGAGTGGTGCTCTGTTGGATTCTGTATGTATATATCATAGAGCAGAGTCCTCTTTCTACCACTCCTCGCGTCTATATTTCCCTCTCTGTCCCTCCTTTCTAAAATAGGAGTGGTGAACAAAAGGCCGTACATACTCCAAGTTTAGCGCCACTCGGTACTTTTGGTTAGCCTCAGTGGCTCACTGATTTACTTTGAAATGCTCCAATTAAAATAAAGGGCGAATTGTTAGTTTGCCCAACAATTTCTCTGTATTTGTTCCTTCTGTTTCATCAGAGAGAAAAATCCTCTCTTTAACGTCTTTAGGCCGTCGCAGCTAAAATTACACGTTGTGCGTCTGAATGTATGTGCTGTGTATGTTTATCCCCTTACTAGAGTTGTCATTAGGAAGTATGCAGTGCATGTGAGGTCTTGCATGATAACAGGGTTAGCTGTTGTGTTGTGCTGTGTCTGTGTGTGTGTGTGTGTGTCGCACTCTACATAGATCATGCCTGTGCTCGCTCTTGTGTGATTGTGCTTGAACGCTGCAGCGAAACGGGCGCACATCTCCAGCAGCAGCCACAAAACAGCTCCTGAAGGGGCGGTCAGGCAGCAGCTGTTTGTTTATTTAGATCTAACTTGTAATTACGTCTGCGAGAGACTGCACCACGTCGAAAAGACATATTTGGCTCCACTCGCCAGCCAATCGTCAAAGGGCGCTCTCGCTGTCCCTCTTGATTACAGCTGTGCACTGTATCCGTGCCATCCCGGCGAAGTGAGCCACCAGGAATCTCATTTGAGAGACGATTGTAAGTGACTCAACTGTTGTGAGTGCGTCGGTATGGGAAAATATTTCACATGACAGGAGAACACTTTTATTTGTCACCATTAAATGCTAAGGCTGCTAAGTTTGTGCCTCAGAAAGTAGACGACGCAGCAGAAGCAGACAGGAGGAGGTGTGACTGTAGGCTGGGCCGGCACGTAGTGCTGTTTGTGCTTACATTTGTTCTCAAAATGGCAGAACAGTCCGGTAATGGAACAACACTTTGTCCAGGTCGAGGAGGATTTTTGCTTATGACACAAACTGTATGTAAATGTCCCCCTTTTTACTAGCACGGATGCTTGCTGTGTCTCCTCATTTGGCATTCATAAGCAGTTGTGACGACCTCATCAGTTAGATGGAGCTGACTCCAAGACGGAGACGACAAAACCACAGACCTCAAAATGAGAGGAGCAGGAAGACAGAGACTCCACTTCACAGGAAGCATGAAAACTGAACCAAATTCTCCCTCTCTGTCTCTCTCTCTCTCTCTACCCCGTCTCTCTTTTCTTCCCTCTCCTTTCTTCACTCGCTAGTTTAAAGTTGTCCTGGCTTTTATTTTGAGAAATATTAATTTGGTAGAAGAGTGGTGTCGTATCTCAAACACAACACAAAGAAAGAAAAAAGAGAGAGGGAGAGTTAGAAAAAGGGGGGAAAGAGGGGAGGAAGAAAAAAAAAAAGAGGCGCAATGCGTGCACATTTCTCTCGCTTGACGTTTTGCTGAAGTTTGTACGCCACTTGAGCCCGCCGTTTCCCTCACTAATGATACCAGCGGAGCCTCTCTGGGGAATGGCGTCCGTCGTGCGCCTGGCTTTCACATTTCCAGCACCAGGTATTTTGGGATACGCAAGCGGGGACTATGAGGCACATCATTCCAAGAGCTCATCTGGCTCTTTCTCTCTGTCTCCCTCTCTCTCTCTCTCTCTCTCTCTCTCTCTTGCTTCCTCTCTCCTCTCCAATCGGCTTCACTCCTCTCCTCTTTCTTCTTGTTGTTGTACTTCTGCATACGCAGACATTCTCTGTCTCACTCTAGTTCTCTCTCTTTCTTCCTTCCTCCCTCCCTTCCGTTTTCTCTCTTACTTTTTGATTTGGTAAGGATGATTTCAAGTGTGGAGGGGGAAAAAAAATGCGTGCACAGGAGAGGGAAAAAATCTTTTTATTAACTTATTCATTGTATGTGAAATCAAGAGGATTTTTCCTTTCTCCCCTCCGCTCCCTTTCCCCCTTCCTCTTGGTTAAGGCAAATGAATGTTTAAAGAGGTAATTTACTGGGCCCTGGCAGGATCCACATTGTGTATTACACAAACAGGCGGCAACAAAAGGAAATTCTAATCTAGACAGTAACACGACTGCACAGAGGATCCTCGGCGGGGGGTCCAGATGAATTATACAACAATCTGTGTTCTCCCTCGTTTAATTTAAAGGTCTGTTTTCAAGGCTATCGCCAGCTCTGACTTCAGAGGAGAGACTTGGCCTTCTGAGGTCAAGCCCATATTGACAAATATCAAGAGGCAAGAAAGGAGCGCCCAAAACGCAGATATGAATAAGTAAAGGCAAACAGATAAGCAAACATAAAGCAATAAGGGAGAGAGGAGGCGGGCAGGCGTACACACAACATCTCGTTGGCCATGAAACATGGGGGCCCAGACAAGGTTTTCCAAAGAACTGAAAGAAACATGAAAACTAAGCATGTGAAGGTGTTTCTTTTTAAATGGGAAATAATCGTTTGTTTGATGGCGCTGCGTGGCAGTCAGGGTCTCTGGGTTTTCACACAAGTATACAGTAAAGAAGGTGTTGTCACCGACAGTCTGCTGTGCTCACAGGCCTGTTGGACCTTGCCCTTGAGCTCTTGTTAGCAGAGGCACAAAGAGCGTGCATGCATAAATTTGGTGAGATGATGCTTCCAGAAATGGTCCAAGACACTTCATTATTGTTTTTTTTTTTGTTTGTTACATAATAGCTACGTTATTGTGCCAGGCACCTCGTGGTGCTTTTATTTTTAACTGGCACTGATGTGTTTTCAAATAACTCTGAATGATGCCGAAGTCTTTGAACTAAAATACTCTTGGAGGAACGGCCCCCTGCTGGACATATTTTTCCTCTCTCTTATCTCCTTTTCATTCTTCTATTCTTCCTTCCCCAGTTTCAGGAAAGAGCGTCAGGTGGTGACAGAATTGCCCGGCCACCCCGAGTCACCTCTTGTCGCCACTGATTTTTGTTCTAGTCCGTGGAAGCCACACACTGCAGCCGGCGCCTGCCCCCCTCCCAGTCCATCATACTTTGGACAATCAACAGGTCACGGCCCCCTCACCCCTCCCTGTGGCTCACCACCAGCCTGCTTCTGACAGGATGAGTTTGACCTCTGACCCCTTGAGCAGACAGCTCAATCAGCTTTTTATGGCAGCAGTCATAGCAGAGAGAGAGAGAGAGAGAGATGGCTGCCTCTTTGGAGTTTCCTTTCTCATTGTAGCCCTTCCTCAGTCACATAGCTGCTGTTAGGCTGTAATTTAATAGTCTGACATGGCAAACCACTTTGGGCATTTACACCGTCCTCGTCTATTACTCACTTCCTTTATTTTCCTGATTCACAATCAGCGTTCTTTAATAATCCGAAGCTTCTGCAGCTTTTATTTTGCCTGCTCATACCTCAAAAGTCATAACCCAGTGCTGAAGAATATGATTTGATTGAGGATGTGTTTAAAAAGAAAAAAAAAAAAAGAAAGAAGAACTCTGATGCAAATTTGGCCCCTCGTTCACAGCTAGTGATGTTTGCTCCCCTACGTCCTCTGAGCTCCACCACTGATTTAACCTCCAGGGATGAGCAGCCAGTGATCACAACGCTCAGAGGAAGTTAGCGGCCTCCTCTCTCCAGAGGCCAGCACTTCCTCTTGATTTCGCCTGTTCTGTCGAGAAAGAAAAGGAAGGTAAAGATAAAGAAAAAAAAAAACCCTGCTATGCTGTGTGTGTGGGCTTCACACAACTGTAAAACTGCGTCATCAGCACAAAGATGAAACTCTTGAGTGTGTGTGTGTGTGTGTGTGTGTGTGTGCGTCTGTGCGTGTGTGTGCATGTGTGTATTTTAGGCAAGGTGCCTGCCCTGGAGCTAGATAATGTGAACAGAAGCAGATGGGGAAACTTAAACGCACACCCACTAGGGTATAGCAGAGCTGGCACAAAGTAAGAAGAGGTCTTAGAACATCTCCCAGCCCGAGTGGATGCCAGCACTCTTGCTAGCACTGAGACTGGATGACAAAGAGAGCGAGAAAGAGAGCGAGAAAAAGAGAATCTGTGTGTGTGTGTGTGTGTGTGTGTGTGCGCGCGCGCCTGTGTGTATTTTGTACAGTACCTCTACTTTTTGTTCTTTTTGCATATTTATTCTTTTATGAAACTGTCGGCCCTCTGTCCTTCTGTTTTGTATCTCATCTGTTGTGCTCCAGCACCAGCCATGTCTGAGTTTCTAAAACACCACCCATTATAGTCCACATCAAACACTCAGTGGATATTTGTTTAAAAAATCATTAAGAATTCAGATTTTAACAAGCATTAAATATAAACACGGGGAAAGTAGGTGCTGGCTATGTAATGAATCTGACTTTAGATAAAGGCCATCATCCATGATAGTGCACTATTCATTATAACATTATACACATTGTAAAGCTGGCCGATGCAGATAAAGCCTTCACTACAAGAAAGACAACTGTGTGGCGTGTTTGTTTACAGTGCCATGAAATTCTGGATCAAATGAGCTTTTCAAATAGTCTCCATCAATCAAACATAGAAATGCACATCACACTTGGGCCTTGCTGGAATTCACCATCTGTCTTATCATTCTTCACAATTAATATGCAATAAAAACATTTCCTTACAGGCCTAATGAGGAATAAATGTGTCAGTGAAGAAATGCATTTAAAGGGAAATGCGTATTATATTTGCATTTATGCACAATAAAGATTTTCAAAAGCTTCAACTTTTACCACACCAGGGTTTTCTGAAAGTGTTCTGCTCCTGCTTAAAATGGCAAGAATAATTGTAGTAATTAAATGGCAAGTATTTAAGTAGTTTATATATGCAATAAAGGTGATACGTCTGAGGACATTCTCACATATTAATTACAGCTGCTGCTACATTAGTGACAAAAAAAATATTGTTGTTTTTTCCCACTTTCAAAAATACATGACATCCCCAGTCAGATTTAAAACAGACAAGGCCTAAATCACTCTCACTCTGCCTGCTCAGCAATCATGCAAGAAACAGTTGTGCCAACCCTTAGTCATGCATCACATTTTGCAAAGTATCCGAGTCACTAGGGACCAATCTGTTAGGCCCATAAATCAGCGCTGGAGCTCCACGCGAGCCAGCCGAGGCAGACCGGGGGTAAAAGAGGGCCAATGAGTCCTCCCACAATGAGATGCACATGTTGCTGCCTGGTGGGTGGGTGCCGGAGAGGTCAGAGGGGGGTGTGTAGGTTAATAATGAGGTGAACTTGATCTTCTCCAGTCCCAGAGAAGACCCGTCGCTCTTTTTCCCCCCCGAGGGGAGAAGACCATTATCTCAACAATGTAAGAAGAGGAAAGTGATGAGGGGGAGAGTGGCGGTTGTTCTGGACTGCTGGGTCAGATAATGGTCGTGAGATTGTAGATAAATGGATTATTAGTAATGGTAGTAATGATAACACTAGTAAAAGCAGTAGTTGTACTCTAAATAATTAAAAGGAGAAGCAGTAGAAAGAAGAAGAAATACAACAAACAGACTAACCTTAACAGTTTTCATTTGAAATTTTCCAATACAAGTGCTGACAGTAAAAAAAAAAAAAGAAAAAAAGAAAAAGGTTGTCTGTGCTTGAATGTAGAGTATAAGTGCATTGTGTAAAATCTGTTGTCATGCCATCACTTACCATGTCTGGACCACATGATAAGTCTTTGTGTGCCGTGCCCTGAATACAGAAATACTGAAGGTTAGTATATCGGTCCTGTTATCTATCAGACTCCTTTACATTGACCGTTGGCAATTTAAATTGAAGCAAATTAAATTCAAATGTATATTTAAACATGTTTAGTTAAAAAAAAAAGTCTATAGGCGTTATCCTCTGTGATTCCATCCTTCCTGCCAATCTCTCTGTTGTCTGCTGGGGCTCCCAGAGGCGTCTTTCTGCCGTGATCAGCGTGGTTCAATTATTAGCCAGTGGGCACAGGTGATCCTGGAGCTGAGTTGCTTCTGGGAAAGCAGGCCCTGCTCTCCTCAGGCATATTGTTCCAAAGCTTAATGGTCCTGACAAAAAAGACTTTTAACACCCTTGACCTTCAGTTTAGACTTTGGAATGACCAAAAGGGTCTCAAACTGAGGTCTCACTCACACAAAATATTTATTCTTTAATGTAAAAAAAAAAAAAAAAACATGAAATATTGAACGCTCAGTTTATTATCAAACACTTAATATCTACTGGACTTTCCATTTGGAATATAGGCTCAGCTCTTAGAATATCTGCTTCCTAAGATAAGACTGAAAATGTGCTGAGAATAAACTGGTCATATGTGAGGAGAAATACTGTTAATCAGCAAGTTCAGCAATCAGAGGGGCCCAGGGAAAATCATCCAGCGCTGTTAATCCAGTTTATGATGTGATTACTTATCACCTGTATATATAGAGAGTTTTCTTCCCCTAAAATGTTTCCACTGAAGTTACTGAAGTGAGTTTTCATGATAACTAATTCCTCTAAAATCTTAAAATGGAAGCTTGGAGTATTTACTGAGACTAACAGGATTCTGGTGGCATTTTTCCAAAAGCAGTCAAAATACTGTATGTATGGAAATGTGCTGGCGGCTAAATAGCTGTTGATAATAGATTTAAAAAAAATATATATATATATATTTAAGGAACTCTTTGGGGGAATTTAGCAGGGATAACATTTAGTGGTCAGTTATAGGATGTTATAGCAGATATAAGTATGTTCAAGCGCTAAAGGCACCTAGAGTTCAAAACAGCTGAACATCTGAATGCTCTGAAGTTACTGATAGCAGGGCAGCAGGAGAGAAAGAGAGAAGGAACCATATAGGCTGTTTGAAAGAAAAAAAAAAGAAGATAAAACCCAAAAGTCTGTCTTCTCTAGCAAGGTTTAAATTATAGTATATCATGACTCCGAGGCAAAGTGTGGATTTCACAATGGCATTGGAAAAAAATAACTTTTTCAGAAAAAAAAAATCACTGTGTATTATATCCATAATGTTTGATGCAAATTAAACAGACTGTAAATCTTAATCATGGATGAAGGAGCAGTGGAACGGATTGCTGCACTCTGTTGATGCAACTTAATGCCCTTCAGGTAAGGTCTGGAGACGGCCGCTGCCGTTCCAGAAGACACACATACATAAACATACCCCCCCCCCCCCCCCCCCCCCCCCCCCCCCCTTTACGAACGCTCAAGTTTGATTGATGAGGAAATAGATGGCAAATTGCAGTGTCCATCCTGATGGATGACATCATTTGGCCCAATGTGCTGATCATGTATGCCCCCCTTACACAGCCCCCTCCCCTCCCTTCTTTCCACCACTCCCTTTTGCTTACAATTGATCAGTGGGAGTTTTGTACACCAGCCTTGTTTGAATTTAATGCATGAGGAGGGAGAGCAGTTGACGCGGCTCTTTACTGCCCGTCCCAGTCCCTCGGCCCCCTCCCTCCTTTCCACTCCCCCATCCATCTTTATCTAGAGGGGTCCAAGCCATGACAGATCCAGTGGCACTCCTGTTTGTTTACCCTCACACACAGACAATCACTCTGTGTTAAATGGCCCTTCTGCTTTTAGATGGATTATTGTTTACACAAGTTCAATTATTGGGGGCTGGAAGGGGGAGGGAAGGGGTGGGAGGGAGGGAGGGGGGGTCTAAATGGAGAGTTATTGAAGGGGATACTAAGAAAGATGGGCAGTGATTATCAGGCCTTGATATTTTCTGTCAGTGTTTGTTCTCATCATCAAACTAGAGCAAACATTGTCAAGGCTTTCATTTCCAGCCACCGTCTTTGCCAAGGAATTTGGTAAACGCCTGTTCAAACAGTGAGTGTCAACAATGGAGACAAATATTCAAATTGATTTCGGAACTCTTGACTTTCGTCACGAGATGATGCGATGTACCTAAAATGTGTAAATAAATCTGGAGAGGCCCCTCTTGACTGGGGTGAGAGGAGCTGTCCCGTCCGTTGGCACAGGAGAGCTCTGCATGTTCCTCAATCACAATCCCTACATGTGTAAACAGCTCTGCCAGGCCTTGTTCTCCCTGAGGCTTATTTTGTGGAAGCCATCCAAGCGCCACCTCATATTCAAATGGGCTGACAGGTGAAGAAGAAGAGTCGGAGGAGATGGGGATGGGGATGGGGGGGTGGGGGGGAGATGTGGTGATTGATGGGCCAATGGCACACAGTGGCGGCTGAGTTTATGAGCCAGAGCAAATCTGAATATTGAGAATGCGGCCATCGTGTCACACTCACCATATTAAGAATTATTTGACAATGCATTATGTTGGAGATCTGTCACGTAAAAAAGATGAGCATGCCCTCCCTCGTGGTTGAAATTACAACCTGCGGTGCCGTGGAGGTGTGGCGCCCCGCTCCACTTTGTGAATTCTCTGTGGACGACTCTGACACGGGGGCCCATTGACCCGGGGTAGGGGGAGGGGGGGCGTCCCTCCTCCTCCTGCTCCTCCTCACTTACTCAGAGTTAGTGACTGCCAAAATAAATCATAAAAAAACATCAGTATGCATGGATTCCTCTGTCGTTTTGGGTCTCAGTTTTGTACAGTATCGTTGACCACAACCTTAAATTTGCATGCATTTCTTTCCACCATAAACAGGACTTCTGAACTTGAGCAAGCAGCGGAGGCATGTAGGCCTACACTTAGAGGCAAAAAATAAAATGTACACCCTGACTTCCCATGATTACACCCCCGAGCGGCTGCAAGGAAAAAAAAAAAAAAAAAACTTGTTGCGCAAGCTAGAAACTCATCGCTCTCGCTGGCTTGTCTGTTCCAGCTGATGTTTTAAAGACTTCACAGCTCTCATCCCTGACTGTGGTTTAATATTCCACGGAAATTATTTGGCCTATAAACATGCCACACCAGGTCCATCACCGGGCTATTTTACACTGTGAACGACATGGTGCTAACAAATGGCTTCCACCTGGGCCCTGCTGGATCGGGCTCGTCCTCCTTGGCTTCCTGCTGCAGCTAATCTTAGCTTTCTGAGCAGCATGTGATGGTTTTTCTGACCATAAAGGAAGCTTCATCTGGTTACAGGAGGCCTGGCTTCGCTGCTGTAAGACAAGTGATCTCTGACTACCGTGTTTTTTGTGCAAAGAATGTGTACGTGTGTGTCTGTGCGTGTGCGTGTGTGTGTATGTGTATGTGGTTATCTCATTACAAGGTGTCAACCTGTTTTCTATTTGGACATTTTAATGAGAGAAATTAACCCTGGGGCTGTTTGTTCTTTGTCCAGTAGACGCACACATGAAAAAAACATCTCTCTGGCGTCATCACACTCTTTTTTTTTTTTTTTTTTGATGTGTTCAGCTTGTTTTGCTGCATGAACTGAACATGACAATCAAGTGTGCGCTGTAATGACTTCAAGGTGTTAATCTGATATTCATTTAGATGTGAGCCGTGTTCCTCCAAATGGTGGAGGAAACAAATCATTGGCCCTTTAATAATAATCAATGCCTGATCCCCCTACCACCACCTCCACCAGACCCCCACACCCACCCCCACCCCCAGCCCTGCTTTCCCCGTGCATCATCTGGTGTGCTGTTTGTGTGTGTACGTGTATATGGTATGGTGTGTGGTGTTTCTAGGTGTACTCTGTGAGCCATGTTTTTTCCTCTGGGGGTCTCTTTGGCTGACCCCGCGACCCCTCTTTCTCTGAGGACAGCCAGCTAAGAACCAAGCAACATATCAAAGAGTGGGGGGGCACAGCCAGGCCACTGGGTTTCTGGCAAAATCATCTCAATAAATAAATATCACAAGACACCGCTGGAGGGAAGAGCTTTGATGTGGGGGGGTTGAGCCCCATTCTCTCTTTTCTCTCTCACTCTTTCTCAACCTCAATACAGGCGCTTCTCCTCTAGTGTCTCCACTCACCACCAAACCTTCACCGCTTGCTCTGACAAAATGGCTCATGTGTGCTCCTCTATACACATCTCAGCAGCGCCAAACGTTCAGGGGCTTGTAGTTTTCCTCTCTGAGGAGGTGAGTTGGAGAAGCACAGTCTTGTTATCAATAGATCCAGGGCGCCGGATTGGTTATGAGTAGCTGGCACCAAAAGAGTTAGAGAAAAACCTTTATTTTCTTCCACAGTGCCGAGAAGCTCAGGTGAAAAACACTTTGAAAACATATTTACCAATGTCTGTTTTAACTGTTTCCACAAGCCAAGATAAAAAAAGGATTATTGTGTAGACGTATCCTGTCAGTCATCCTTTTGATTTCTTATATTACTAACATGAGAAGTAATGGGACTTGTTTGGTTATGTCTTGATATCCACAAAGCTTGTCCACAATATATTAATCATTTTCTCTCTCATTTTCTACAAAAGCTTTATCCTCATTCAGTCTTACTTTTAATCATGTTATGATCCTTATAATTTAACTGTAATGTGCTCTTATATGTTACGAGACAGTCAGGAGCTTTGTCACTAGCGACCATTTTCACTCTTGGAAAAAGAAATAATAGTTGAAGAAAATGTCCTGATGTAAGTGTCCCAAATTTGTTCAAGGGAATTGCAACACTTTTGCTGGCTGTTGCCTCAGTCTGTCACTAGACAGAGATGTGTGTGTATGTTTTTTTTGTTTGTTTGTTTTGTTTGGGTTTTTTTTCTAGGGTGACCCTTAGGGATGAATCACAATGTCTACTTTAGAGAGGAATAAATACACACACTGGACAGTAGAAGCTATTGTGTTTTTCCTTTGCAGAATTGCCTCATGTCTGCGTCGGCAAACGCTGAACTTGAGCACTGGAAATAGCTGACTACTCTAAAACATAGCCGGTGCACTTTCAAGCAGAAAGATGTGAGACATTCTGTAATGTCAAACGCTGTCTACAGTGAGTGTCCAAACGCAGAGCTGACAGCAGCATTGTCAGGTACTTTGTGTGATCTAAAATGAATATACAGGAGTATAACAAGTGGTCTTAAGAGCTTCAGGTCAGTGCATCACTTTTTTTTCCCTCTTTTCTTTTATTTCTGTAAGGACGACTTCTCCTCAGCAAAACTCCTAACATCACCCATAATCATTTAGCAGATGAAAAAGAGAAAAAAAATGAAATGATACAGATCGTATTCAGAACTTTGTCAGTTGATCTTTCTTGAAACATGAACATCTCACTCTGAATAATTTTAAAAAGCCAAAGTAGAGCATGAACACTGAACACTGTGATTCTTTGACTAGGCAGGGCAATAATTCATTGTGATAATTTTCAACTTGGAGTGGATTTATATGATGATTGTGTGAACATAATGTGTTATCACTGTTGTCTAAACTAATGTTAAGTTAGAAACCAAATTAGGTATTGTGTACATGTGTGAGAGATTTTGCCTGATGTAAGACTGCTGCTTTAAACATTAATGTTAATATTGGGAAAAATAATCTCATTAATATCGATTTTAAACATACTGTAGTTTTCAATCAAACTAAATTGTTCCCAGTATTATATGAAAACATTATTCATCCAAGTTAATCTCTTGAGATGAAGTCATGGTGTTGGTCAACTCTATGACAACTTTTTCTTGTCATTGAACAATTCTGGTCTAATGGTGGAGCGTGAATAAAAGACAGCATGACAACACAATAAAAGCAGGTGGAGGAGGTGAGAGTGGATCGCCTGGAGGGTGAAACATAGGTACATTAAGCTCAGAAATTGGTCAATAATAATTTCCTCTCACTATTGAGAGGCGGCTGAGTGGAATGTGGTGTGTGCGTGGTCTAATACACTGAGCAGTATGGGGGTTAAACTGCGTGTCTCTCGGGAGCATGTTATTGACTGTTGACCAGCCCAAATTAATTTTCAACAAGCCTCTTCAGGGGAAGAATGGAGATGGATTATTGTTGTAAAGGGAGGGCCTCATGCGCCTTACTCCAAGGTCCACTAAGTGGATGACTGGCCTCTTAATATTCCTCCACCTTAGCTGAACTACAGCGTACTGCTTCAGTTACAGCTTCTTGTTGCGAGCCATGCACATCCACTTTAGATTTTAGCATAGAGGTATGTTGACAGAGAATAGCTTTTGTTATCTCCTCTCCTCCCAGATTCTTTTTGCAGATGACGCTGAGTGCAGTCATTATTTCCAAAGTCCCGTCCTCATATGGATTTAAATGTGCCTGTGTAGTTGATGTGCCTCGGCTGAGGGAGTCAAGCAGCTGAGTTAAACAAGAGGCCTCATTGTTAATTTGAGCATCCTGGCTTATTAGTTTGGTTTTGATCTATCGGAGGCGGCTGGGTGTCATCCCATCGCTTGTTTTCCCTCTCCCACTTTGAGTGGTACAAGTGACAAAAGGCCTCCCACACACAGTAGCTGGCGCAGTGTGATCACTGCACGCTGAGACACAGGGAGGTGTCAGCACTAATCTCCTTTAAAATGGCTCTCTTGTCTTACATCCGATGCTCACAGCATATCCTCAGCACTGTAATTGTGTCTACTCGATGAGACTTGCCGTCCCACTTTTACACCACTTTTGTTTCATACAGTGAGTGTGTGCCACTGAAGTTATGATACATTGCACTTGACTGAGGAGTTGAAAATCAGTGAAATGTTTTTACCTGCTATTCTCAGCCACATCAGTGTGTCTTGTGCTTTCTAATCTCCCATCACTAAAAGAGGTAATAAGAAGTAATATGCAGTACAAAAACACAATCTGCTCCCATTGTCAGCCTTGGGATGAAACCAACTTGTTAAGTATATACTCAGGCAAAGTGATTGAGACTGAATTTCACAGGGGCTCAGGAACACTCACTGACGACTGCTTCTTCTGCTTCTTCTTCAGGGCTGATGTTCAGCACCTTATAGGAAAAATGGAGCGGGATTTCAGGTTTTATTTTAGGGGCTACTCAAGTTTTTCTTTGGCACCTAAAAAAAAATAAGAGCAGGCTGCTAATTTTAACTGATTACAGTGATGTTTTAAAGCCAGGTCTGAGCCCAGTACATTACTACATCACACTGCAAGTTGTCACATAGCATTTTATTTATCTACTGTGGTTTCTTTCTTTGCTCCATCGCAATAGCAAGTGGTTATCTGTAAGGCTATTCATTCTGCGCCTGTTTACTTTCAAGGCTTTGAGGGCGGACTACTTATGCAGCAGGTTTTGATTTTGTGCTTATAATATAATCTTATTTTAATTCAATTTACTGAACATCGTTAAATCTTGATGCTGCTTCGGTGGCCAAAGGTGTTCTGTCTCACTGGAGCTGCTTGGTTCTTTACAGGTGATTTTTCAAAAATCTCATATTTGCTCTCTCAGTGTCAGCCTCTCACGAATAACAGTGGATTGTTCAGGCAGCTGAATACACAAAATGGATCTTTGTATGTCACCTTCCCACACAGACAGTGATGTGTTATGACAAAGGATAGAGCAGGGTCAGCTCAATAGCATCGCCTCTCATGCAGGGAGAAGACTGTTAAAGAGAGGAGCATACGAGCCACTCCATTACTTCAAGATCAACAGAGGACAGAGATGCAGCCATTTGGCGTTTGGTAAAGACGTTTGTTTCTCTGGAATTTTTTTTTTTTTTTTTGCTCCCAGTCCCTAAGCAGCGAGCAGCGGTTGCTGTGTTTCTGCAGTACTCTGTAAATATGAGGAAAGGCCCCACAGCTGAGGTAGTTTTCCCAAGGTCACAGCCTGTGATGATGAGGAGCAGAGCTGACTTGATGCATCTGGACTTCATTATAGGAGTCTGGAACATGCTTCGCTATCATTCCTGCTATCTGCTGAGGGAGATGGAAGACAGCCGCAGAATCCAACTTAGCAGGGGTTGTCTTCCATCTTTCCTCATGTTCGGGGGGTTCGCCTTCCATCTCTTTCTCGTTTCCCCTTTTGTTATTCGTCTAACTTCATCTTTATCTCTCCGTCTGCCTCTGAAGTGCTGTGTGTTTATGCAAAATCCATGTTTGGCATACTTGTCGAGACTGAAGTGAAGATTGAAGTGCTCGTCAGTGCTTTAACTTCATGTCTACCTTCCTTGGATGATTTCCCCCACCCACCCC
>NW_019524936.1:689582-716983 GCF_002814215.2 Seriola lalandi dorsalis
CACTTTGCTGAGAAAGTTTCTTCTTCCTCTCCCATGCCTCGTTGATGCCCCGGAAAAGTCAGAGCTAAGTCAGAGCGCTCCCTGTCTCGCCCCCAGGACAGAGAGCACCTAGCCACATGCCTTGTAGGCTCGCCAGGAGCTCAGCGCCTCTGAACTGACTGATTGCCACTCAGAGAAAAAAAAAAAAAAAAACTCCCACACTGTTGCCATTCTGCCATTTGCTGCCGTGCGAGCAAACACGGAGCACATCAAAGGAGCATATTCACTTACCCCCTCTCCACACCCTCATCAATGCCCCGCTGCACTCCTCCTTCTGCCTCCGTACCCAGCCCGCCTCTCTCTTTCTCTCTCTCTCTCTCTCACTCTCTCTTTTTTTTTTTTTTTCTCGCCCATTGTAAATTTTTTGCTGATGAAATCAAACAGACTCATTTTCATTTGTGTGTCAGAAGCGGCGCACCGGACCGTGTGGCTAAGAGGAAAAATCAATGCAGCCTTAAGTGGGAGATCAAACTCAATATGTAGGTTTTGATTGAGCCATAGTGTCTTCATTACACCAAATAAACCCATCCTCCTGTCGTGTGTGTGAGTGGGAAAAGTCCACGTGAGCACATGACTGCGGAGGATGTATTTACTCGCTTTATTTTGAGATGTGTATAGAATAAAACTCTCTCTTTACGACTAAGCAATATTTATTTATCCTGAGCTGCCTTTTGTCACTTTGCCCTAAAGGTGAAGGCTTGGGTTATTGTGTTGTTACATGCCTTACCTAACATGCAATATAAGTTCCAGTCAGCACATTCAGGTGTACGAAGCATGATGCCCGTTATGAAAACAAACCACCTCAACCTTGATCATTTGCTGTCCGCACACTAAATAAACCGACGGCCTGTTAAGACCTTGCCTTTTAAAAAAGATTTTGTGATTAAAGTTAGTGAGAAGACGTGTAACACTGTCAACGTTCTACTTCATTCCTGTCCTTGTCACATCGCATCCCTGTTAGCTGTGGTGTACTGAAATGGAAAACGCAGCTCTTTCCATGCGAATGACACAAGCAACCACATTCTTGTCTTCATTTGATATGTCATTGCTGGACCTTGTACCATATCAAGAAACAACAGGGATCCATTATTGATATCTGGCAGCTAAAGTTGCATCACCTTGAGAGTTCCGAAGGTGAAAAGCAACATAGCACAACTGGGTGTTTTTTTTTATTTTTATTTCTTTATTTATTTCTGTTTCCCTCTAGTGAGATGTCACTTCAAAAACAACCCGACCAAGGAATGTTATTATGCTGAGAGAATGTCAGCCAGTTACAATAGGCTGCTTAATGAGGTAGTGTGGCAAACTTTCAGGCAGGCCATAATATGAATTATTTGTCATTGGCTCTGTGTGGGTATGTGTGTATGTGTGTGTGTGTGTGTGTGTGTGTCTTTGGAAAGGGCCCAGTGTAAAGCAGGATGAAGGCAGGCCTTGATGGAGAGATGTGGCACTAGCCTGGGGGCTCGCTCCACTGTGAGGGTAGTTAGCTCGCTGCACACCGCCATCATTAGGGACTAGGGCACTTGTGCTGGGAAGGTGACACACAAGCCTACATTCAGACAGCAGCACATACACATAACACCTGTATATATGCTGCACTTCTTCTCTACATCTCTCTTTGTCTGTCTTGACCTCACGCTTCGGTCTCAAGGTAGTTTTGCTTTATAATCACTGAGACCAGAGTCCTCACATGAGGCACTATTTTGGTTGAAGTGCAGAACTTTTCAGGCTGTAACTAAACTTTAAAAGTGCAATGATTAAGATGCTTAATGTTCTAGCACGTAAAAAACAGTGTATATATTTCTGTGGAGAAGTGATAGGTTTGTTAATCAATACCAGAATCCAAACGGTGAATTTCAGAGCTTTTTGGATTTCAAAACACATTTTCAGGCTGATGTTAGCTGTGCTGAGCTTGTTGTGTAAAGAGGTCGGCTGAACCTGCATTTTCAACACATTGGGGGTAAGCGGATACAAGTTGTAAGCACAATATTATCATATTATCATCTATCATCTTTCCAATATTTGCTCTGAACATTTACCTGCTGAATGCTCTATGCACTATGAGTCTGAACTGGAACTGTAAGGTGGCGGGAAACCAAAGCAATGAGCTGAAAGATGCCATGAAGGCTCCATAGTGCTGAGGATAGCTCTAAATTTGGTGATACATTAATTACAGCTGCTTCAAGATCATGTGATCTGATTAAGACCTTGGTCTGATTTAGGGTTGCAATTTACGGATATTGTCATTATCAATTAATCTCTTGATTATTTATTTGATTTATTTAGTCTATGAAAATGTTTGCTTGTATAGGATTTCCCAGTGGCTAAGTTGATGTCTCCATTTTTGTCCAGATTGTCACAGTTGTTGTCAATTAATTTTATTCCAGTCAAGTAATAAGCTCAACAACTAGTCATTTGCCTCATTATTCTCCCATATAGCACACCATCAGTCACAGCTGTTGTTGTCACACGTGTGAGGATTCTCTAAAAGCTGCTGATTGTCTTTTTTTGGCTCATGTCGCATAATATGTGGAACACAGTAGATTATGAAATCTGTTCCTTCTTTCAGTCCTGTGTTGTTGCCCAACTGTTGCCTGTGCGCGTGACCTTTTGGTTTTTATACATCAGACATCGTGGCATTCATTTTAAAGGAGGGCTGCAGGTTTATGAGAGAGGCTTGAGCTGAAAAAAAAAAGAAACAGCCGCTCCATGTTCTGGTCTGAATTGCTTAAATTTTCCTCTGATGGAACATCCCCGCACTCCCTGTTGCTCATTCCTCTTCTCTGTGTACTTGATCGCTGCTTTCAATGTCCCTCTTATTAGAATCTATTGTAGTGCAATACACACAATATGGCCTTAATGGATCCAAAATCTTTCTGATTAAAGATGGCCTTGTTACTGGCCCACTGCGGGATAGTCCTTTAGGGAAAGCATTGTGCATCAAATTGTACCAAATTTTCTCTTGTGTGGTAGCCCCTATTTATTTCTTAGATAAAAGCGACTCTTTCATATTGTAGGAAAGAGAAAATCTCTCAAAATACCCATCTTTCATGTGCATCATTTTGTTCTTCAAGGTTAAAGGACAATTGTTACTGAATAAAGAATGAGATGATTCTTTCACAATTAGTTTTGGAAAAGATAATGTTTAGTTTACGACTTATTCAGTGCTATTTAATAAAATTCATGAAAATAGGTGTAGACAAAGGTAATTAGCATCAAAAGCTAATGACACATGAGAAGAAGTAATCACTAACATTTCCTTTTCTGGCTCTCACAATTCTTTTACTTGTTAACTCTGTTCATCATGGATTTTTTGCATCCAACTCAATTATTTGTATTTCCAAAACACAAAGCATAAACAGCAACATATGGCAAACATATAGCAACAGATTATCCCAAATGAGATTTCCCGAACTACAACAAAAAGATGTGGAAAAAGGATGAATCCAATATCAAGAATAGAAAACTTTCTATTTAATTTGCAAAATTCATTAAAGTGAGACTCTCTTCTGCCGATCTTTAAGATGTCTTTGTGTATATTTTAGAAAATTGTCACTGAACTGATGAGAGCCAACAATGACAGCATTCTAATTTAAGCACTGTAGCACCACAGTCCTCATTTAAGTTAATGGAGATTTTGGCCTGATCCCGTCAGATTATTTTGCAGTGATTCTGACAATGTAGGCTGGACTCTTTTTCCAAAAAGATTTCCAAAAGGCCTTTTACCTACACTGTAACACATCACTGTTTGAGAATACAACACAGCAGCATATGAAACACTCAGACCTTGCTGTACTATATATTTCTTTTTTACCATCACCTCCTTTTTGGCCCTCTTCTTTCCCACCCTCTTCACCTCCACTGTTGAGTGCAAACTTGTAATAAGTATTGACGTGACCTCTGAATCCTTTAAGTCTTGTGTGTTTTTTTCCCCCTACAATCCTGCACAAAAAATCAATTGACTCCAGATCATCTTTAGACACATGACTTAAATCTTAGTCCATGAGATTTGGTCAAGAACAGCACGAACAGGGCACTGGCTCAGTATTCCAATTCCCAAACAATTACTTAAGTGCTTTTTGAACCTGTGAATTTTGGTGGACTCACAGTGGTCTTCTTCAGGGAGCAGCATACCAAAGTGCACAAGGAATGAATGGACGTTTGCTCCTCACTGATGAAGGTCACAGCAGGGCTGCAGTGCATTGGAGTTGGTTTCAATATGTTCTTTTGAACTATCTATGCAATCCAGGCTTTAAATTTTTTTTTTTTTGCTTCAAAAGCATTATGAGAACTCCTTTCACAAAAAAGCTGCGGTTTCAGACTAAAGAGCACCTTCGAAAAACACGTCTACACAGAGAAACTGAGCATAGACCCTCTATCCTCTTTTCTTTTAACTTCGTATTAAACCTAATTGGGGTGAAAAGAGGAATATCATTATAGAGGACAAAATAAATCTGTTAACATGAGGCTGTGTGAAAATGTGTGGCATTTTCATTTGCAGCAAAGGAGACTGAAGATGTTTATGCTATGCTGCAGCCATTTCTTCAGCCTCTCAGTTTTATCCTACCACTGTGATCAGGATCAGGGGTATACATCTCTCTATTTTTCTTTTTTTCTTTTCTTTTCTTTTTTAAAATAACATCCAAAACAGTATCTTTTTGTGTTTTGTTTGTTGCAACCTAGGGGACATATTTAACGTTTTTGCATTGTTTTCAGATTTGTATGCTTGCCTGCAGCAATGGCCTTCAACATTCTTCCTCCATGCCACAATGACATCAAAAAATGTCATTTCTTTACTCAGGTATACAAAGACTTTCCTCCTTCTTGAAATGTAATAGAACCGTCACGGACGCTTCCATGTTATACGTCGCTAGTCTGACGGTTTATAGTTCAAGGGTATAGCCCACACAAATGCATTAAGTGTGCACACTGTACACATTCAAAGGGAACAAAGAAGAGTCCCGCATTTGCTTGATCACAACTGAACCCATTCCCCTGCTTTCAGTTCGTCTTTGCTTGGTATTCATTGGAGGACGATCTGTACATTATGACCATGTTCAAGTACAACATGCACGCTGTATTTCAGCTACACCTCAATACTTTTTCGTTGTTTGCTTGGCTACTTTGTAGATTTAAGCAAACTTCAAATAAATAAGAAATCAATGCCGTTCTCCTCGGTGTACAGAGTGAATCCATAAAATGTTGCACTCACTCACTCGCAAGCGTGTACACACAGAGACTGTTTTCTTGCAAAGCTGTTGTTGATCCATTGAGAGCGTCACATAAGTGGAGACCAACCCAAACAACACAGCCTGCTTTGACTGCAATGTAACGCCTGTGTGCTGTTTCTAATACACTAAATTTGTACACAAAATTCCTGACATAGCTACTGATAGAGCAGCACTGGAGGAGCAGAAATGCTTCAGTAATGTTTGACAGATGAAAGGGGAGAGAAAATGCCTCGATAACCCAACGCAAAATTAAATCATGGCTATGATGAAACATCCGACAACAGTTTTGAAGTGCTCAGTGTGTTGAGGGCCATCTTGTGTTAATGTCAGAATAGTTTGAATTCTTGAGCAAAACGGGCAAACAGTACACACAGTAATGTACAAGTCCATTTTTGTCAGCAAGAACCAGCCTTGTTTGAGTGATTTCAGCAAGTCACTGAGTCTTTACCAGCTCCAGACGTGCTGCTCTGTGCTCATCCTGAACTCTGGCCTGCACGTAGATTAAGGCAAGGGAATGGAGAATTTCCCTGAGGGGTTTAGTAAAGTGTCACCCTATTATTAATTTAGTGCCAGAGATCCATTTACATGAGACACAGGTATGACCGACTGTGGTCAGACAATGTGGGGGAAAAGGGGATTTGTCTTATTAGGGGTGTTAGAGATCAGAGCATCAATACGTTTTTTTTCTTCAGTGGTTTTCACATTTGGTTCTTTCATCTTCTCTACACATTTTGTATTGATTTGTACTCTCCACTTTTTCTAGAAATATATGCAGATTTTATAGCTCTTTGTGATACTCCAATAAATTTGTGGTGACTCAGACAGCTGTAAATACATCACAGCATGATGTAGCTGTGGTCTAGAGATGTGTCTATATACTGCATGTACTGCAGTGTGAACAAAAATCAATCCCAGGTCACATATAAATAGCACAACAAAGCCCCCAAACACAGTTGATTCAGCCTGTATGTAATCCCTTACCGTAGGTTTAATCTGTACCTGACAAAGGTACTAACCACGGTCCTCCTCTCTGTCTGCATGCATGGTCTTGTGTTGTGTTTTCCTCTGTTAGGCAGCAGTTGTTGTTTCATCTTAGATGAAATCCAAACTGAGCAGAGAATTGAATAACTAGTGGTCACTGATGTTGCTTCTGAGATGCATTTTGATACTTGGTGTGAAGTGAAGCTTGTCTGTCTGATGAGAGCGGGGCACATTCTGGTCAATGCTAATAACTGGAGACAAGAGACAACACCTTATTTTGTTTTAATGACGCCAGGTATACTCTAGTGCATTATTACAATAAAAATATAGAGAAGGAAGCATAAAACATGCGCAGGAGTAAAAATTTGTCAAATGTTTTGATGCAAATATTTTCTTTGCTGTCTGTCTTTTAAAAACCAATTAGCCATGGGTATAATTAGATACATAGAGTATTATTCCCTGTCAGCAAATGTCTCCTTAAAATAAGGAACTATTTATTCTGTTTTAGCTGATGAACAGTTTAATGTTCCCTTTAAAAATCCCACATCACTTTTGCTGTTAAATTATAGTACAGTAGATGAGTAAATGTATACAAGATTCAAGTGATCAACTAAATATAATAATTACACTCTGGAAATAACTGTAAATCTCAACTGAGCATTTTAGAAATCAAGACACTTTCACAACTCTGTTTGGAGCTTCTTACTCTCGCTACATTATTTTAAATGGGTCAATTTGAAATTAAACAGTAAATATATGAAATTTCAAAGAAGTATCAACTACACTATATTTAAGCACTGTGTCCGACTGCAAACAGAGTAGTGAAAACAGTGGAATTTGTGGACAAGCCTAGAACTGAACTAAAAGATCCTATGATTTTATTTTTTCACCAAAATAGAAACGAAATGTTGTTTTCTGGAAATCAACTACAACAATGTAAAGATATGTTTGTCAGCTTAGTATGGAGGTATATTTTTTTCAATGTTATTTGTTTGAACAGATCGACAATCCATGCATAAATGTATAATATATAAATATAAAACACCTTCCACAAATGCAAAAAACTAAATTTGCAAGTATACAAACAAATTCCACAAATGAAAAGATTATCTGTGAATACATTCAATTAATTTACAAATAAATGAAAAAGACATTTGACAATTCATTTTCTGTTTCAGAAGTGAAAGAAGCATTTGGATCTAAATTCTATGCTTGTGGATTTTTATTTTACACACAGAGTTTTGAACCAAACTTTCCACCAGTCTGAAACAAAAGGCAAAAACGTCACAGTATAGTGAGGCATAAAAATATCACAGTATAGTAAGGCATGAAAAACTACGTGAAAACATCATAGTATAGATGTCATATTATGGTAAGGCATAAAAAACGACATAATATAGTAAGGTATAAAAAAACGGCATAAAAACATCATAGTATGGTAAGGCATTAAAAACATCATAATATAGTAAGGCATAAAAAGTCAGAAAAAGTCAGAAAAACAACATAGTATAGTAAGGCATAAATACGCATGATGATGTCATAGTATAATAAGGCATAAAACAACATAATATAGTAAGGCATAAAAAGTCAGAAAAAGTCATAAAAACGACATAGTATAGTAAGGCATAAATACGCATGAAGATGTCATAGTATAATAAGGCATAAAACAACATAATATAGTAAGGCATAAAAGTCATAAAAACTACACAGTATAGTAAGGAGTAAAAAGTCATAAAAATGACATAGTATAATAAGGAATAGGACATCATAGTATAGTAAGGAGTAAAAAGTCATAAAAACATCATAATATAGTATTGCATAAAAAGTCATAAAAACGACATAGTATAGTATGGCAAAAAAAGTAATAAAAACATCATAGTATAGTAAGGCATAAAAAACTGTAAAAACATCATAGTATAATAAGGAATAGGACACCATAGAATAGTAAGGAATAAAAAGTTATAAAAATGACATAGTATAATAAGGCATAAAAAGTCATAAAAACGACATAGTATAGTAAGGCATAAAAAAGTGTAAAAACGTCATAGTATAATAAGGAATAGGACACCATAGTATAGTAAGGAATAAAAACGTGTAAAAATGTCATAGTATAATAAGGAATAGGATGTCATAGTATAGTAAAGAATAAAAACGACATAGTATAGTGTGGCAAAAAAGTCATAAAAACATCATAGCAGAGTATGGCATAAAAACTCTAAGAAACGACATAGTATAGTAAGGCATACACACGCATGAAGATGTCATAGTATAATAAGGCATTAAACAACGTAATATAGTAAGGCATAAAAGTCATAAAAACATCATAGTATAGTAAGGCATAAAAAACTGTAAAAACGTCATAGTATTATAAGGAATAGGACATCATAGTATAGTAAGGCATAAAAAGTAATAAAAACGACATAGTACAGTATTTCATAAAAAGTCATAAAAACATCATACTATAGTATGGCATAAAAAGTCAAAAAAACGACATAGTATAATAAGGCATAAAAAGTCATAAAAACGACATAGTATAGTAAGGCATAAAAAAGTGTAAAAACGTCATAGTATAATAAGGAATAGGACACCATAGTATAGTAAGGAATAAAAACGTGTAAAAATGTCATAGTATAATAAGGAATAGGATGTCATAGTATAGTAAAGAATAAAAACGACATAGTATAGTATGGCAAAAAAAGTCATAAAAACATTATCGTATAGTAAGGCATAAAAACTCATTAAAAACATCATAGTTTAATAAGGAATAGGACATGATAGTATAGTAAGGAATAAAAACTCATAAAAACGACAGTATAGTGTGGCAAAAAAGTCATAAAAACATCATAGCAGAGTATGGCATAAAAACTCTAAGAAACGACATAGTATAGTAAGGCATACACACGCATGAAGATGTCATAGTATAATAAGGCATTAAACAACGTAATATAGTAAGGCATAAAAGTCATAAAAACATCATAGTATAGTAAGGCACAAAAAACTGTAAAAACGTTATAGTATTATAAGGAATAGGACATCATAGTATAGTAAGGCATAAAAAGTAATAAAAACGACATAGTACAGTATTTCATAAAAAGTCATAAACCACATAGTATAGTATGGTATAAAAACTCATAAAAACGACATAGTATAGTATGGCATAAAAAGTCATAAAAACATCATACTATAGTATGGCATAAAAAGTCAAAAAAACGACATAGTATAGTATGGCATAAAAAGTCATAAATTCATCATACTATAGTATGGCATAAAAAGTCAAAAAAACGACATAGTATAGTAAGGCATACACACGCATGAAGATGTCATAGTATAATAAGGCATTAAACAACGTAATATAGTAAGGCATAAAAGTCATAAAAACGACATAGTATAGTATGGCAAAAAAAGTCATAAAAACATCATAGTATAATAAGGAATAGGACATCATATTAAAGTTAGGAATAAAAAGTGATAAAAACGACATAGTATGGTATAAAAAGTCACAAAAATGACATAGTATAGTAGGGCATAAAAAGTCATAAAAACGACAGTATAGTATGGCAAAAAAGTCATAAAAACAACATAGTAAAGTAAGGAATAAAAAGTCATAAAAACGGCATAGTATAGTATGGTATAAAAAGTCATCAAAATGACATAGTATAGAAAGGCATAAAACATCATAAAAACGTTATCATATAGTAAAGCATAAAAACTCATAAAAACATCATAGTTTAATAAGGTAAAGGACATCATAGTATAGTAAGGAATAAAAAGTCATAAAAAAAACGACATAGTATAGTATGGCATAAAAAGTCAAAAGAAAGACATAGTATAGTAAGGCATAAACACACATGAAGATGTCATAGTATAATAAGGCATAAAACAACGTAATATAGTAAGGCATAAAAGTCATAAAAACGACATAGTATAGTATGGCAAAAAAGTCATAAAAACATCATAGCATAGTAAGGCATAAAAAACTGTAAAAACGTCATAGTATTATAAGGAATAGGACATCATAGTATAGTAAGGCATAAAAAGTAATAAAAACGACATAGTACAGTATTTCATAAAAAGTCATAAACCACATAGTATAGAATGGTATAAAAAATTATAATAAAAACAACATAGTATAGTATGGCAAAAAAAGTCATAAAAACATCATCGTATAGTAAGGCATAAAAACTTATAAAAACATCATAGTACAATAAGGAATAGGACATCATAGTAAAGTTAGGAATAAAAAGTCATAAAAACGACATAGTCTGGTATAAAAAGTCACAAAAATGACATAGTATAGTAGGGCATAAAAAGTCATAAAAACGACATAGTATAGTATGGCAAAAAAGTCATAAAAACAACATAGTAAAGTAAGGAATAAAAAGTCATAAAAACGACATAGTATAGTAAGGCATACACACGCATGAAGATGTCATAGTATAATAAGGCATTAAACAACGTAATATAGTAAGGCATAAAAGTCATAAAAACGACATAGTATAGTATGGCATAAAAACTTATAAAAACATCATAGTACAATAAGGAATAGGACATCATAGTAAAGTTAGGAATAAAAAGTCATAAAAACGACATAGTATGGTATAAAAAGTCACAAAAATGACATAGTATAGGAGGGCATAAAAAGTCATAAAAACGACATAGTATAGGATGGCAAAAAAGTCATAAAAACAACATAGTAAAGTAAGGAATAAAAAGTCATAAAAACGGCATAGTATAGTATGGCATAAAAAGTCAAAAAAACGACATAGTATAGTAAGGAATGAACACGCATGAAGATGTCATAGTATAATAAGGCATAAAATAACGTAATATAGTAAGGCATAAAAGTCATAAAAACGACATAGTATAGTATGGCAAAAAAAGTCATAAAAACATCATCGTATAGTAAGGCATGAAAACTGTAAAAACGTCATAGTATTATAAGGAATAGGACATCATAGTATAGTAAGGCATAAAAAGTAATAAAAACTACATAGTACAGTATTTCATAAAAAGTCATAAACCACATAGTATAGAATGGTATAAAAAATTATAATAAAAACGACATACTATAGTATGGCATAAAAAGTCATAAAAATGACATACTATAGTATGGCATAAAAAGTAAAAAAAACGACATAGTATAGTAAGGAATGAACACGCATGAAGATGTCATAGTATAATAAGGCATAAAATAACGTAATATAGTATGGCATAAAAGTCATAAAAACGACATAGTATAGTATGGCAAAAAAAGTCATAAAAACATCATCGTATAGTAAGGCATAAAAACTTATAAAAACATCATAGTACAATAAGGAATAGGACATCATAGTAAAGTTAGGAATAAAAAGTCATAAAAACGACATAGTATGGTATAAAAAGTCACAAAAATGACATAGTATAGGAAGGCATAAAAAGTCATAAAAACGACATAGTATAGGATGGCAAAAAAGTCATAAAAACAACATAGTAAAGTAAGGAATAAAAAGTCATAAAAACGGCATAGTATAGTATGGTATAAAAAGTCATCAAAATGACATAGTATAGAAAGGCATAAAACATCATAAAAACATTATCGTATAGTAAAGCATTAAAACTCATAAAAACATCATAGTTTAATAAGGTAAAGGACATCATAGTATAGTAAGGAATAAAAAGTCATAAAAAAACGACATAGTATAGTATGGCATAAAAAGTTTAAAAAAAAGACATAGTATAGAAAGGCATAAACACACATGAAGATGTCATAGTATAATAAGGCATAAAACATCGTAATATAGTAAGGCATAAAAGTCATAAAAACGACATAGTATAGTATGGCAAAAAAGTCATAAAAACATCATAATATAGTAAGGCATAAAAAACTGTAAAAACGTCATAGTACAGTATTTCATAAAAAGTCATAAACCACATAGTATAGAATGGTATAAAAGGTCTAAATAACGACATAGTATAGTATGGTATAAAAAATTATAATAAAAACTACATAGTATAGTATGGCATAAAAAGTCATAAAAACGACATACTATAGTATGGCATAAAAAGTCAAAAAAACGACATAGTATAGTAAGGAATGAACACGCATGAAGATGTCATAGTATAATAAGGCATAAAAT
The DNA here is from genome assembly GCF_002814215.2 of Seriola lalandi dorsalis. Classification (NCBI taxonomy): domain Eukaryota; kingdom Metazoa; phylum Chordata; class Actinopteri; order Carangiformes; family Carangidae; genus Seriola; species Seriola lalandi. Next base: position 701,950 of record NW_019524936.1, read on the forward strand.
AACGTAATATAGTAAGGCATAAAAGTCATAAAAACGACATAGTATAGTATGGCAATAAAAAGTCATAAAAACGACATAGTATGGTATAAAAAGTCACAAAAATGACATAGTATAGTAAGGCATAAAAAGTCATAAAAACGACATAGTATAGTATGGCAAAAAAGTCATAAAAACAACATAGTAAAGTAAGGAATAAAAAGTCATAAAAACGGCATAGTATAGTATGGTATAAAAAGTCATCAAAATGACATAGTATAGAAAGGCATAAAACATCATAAAAACATTATCGTATAGAAAAACATAAAAACTCATAAAAACATCATAGTTTAATAAGGTAAAGGACATCATAGTATAGTAAGGAATAAAAAGTCATAAAAAAAACGACATAGTATAGTATGGCAAAAAAAGTCATAAAAACATCATCGTATAGTAAGGCATGAAAACTGTAAAAACGTCATAGTATTATAAGGAATAGGACATCATAGTATAGTAAGGCATAAAAAGTAATAAAAACGACATAGTATAGTATGGCAAAAAAAGTCATAAAAACATTATCGTATAGAAAGGCATAAAAAGTCATAAAAATGACACAGTATAGTAGTGCATAAAAAGTCATAAAAAAGTCATAGCATAGTATGGCAAAAAAAGTCATAAAAACATCATAGTATAGTAAGGCACAAAAATGTATAAAAATGTCAGTTTAATAAGGAATAAGTCATAGTACAGTAAGGAATAAAAACTCATAAAAACGACAGTATAGTATGGCATAAAAAGTCAAAAAAAAGACATAGTATAGTAAGGCATAAACACACATGAAGATGTCATAGTATAATAAGGCATAAAACAACGTAATATAGTAAGGCATAAAAGTCATAAAAATTACATAGTATAGTAAGGAATAAAAAGTCATAAAAACATCATAGTATAGTAAGGCATAAAAAAACTGTAAAAACGTCATAGTATTATAAGGAATAGGACATCATAGTATAGTAAGGCATAAAAAGTAATAAAAACGACATAGTACAGTATTTCATAAAAAGTCATGAACGACATAGTATAGTATGGTATAAAAAGTCTAAAATACGACATAGTATAGTATGGTATAAAAAGTTATAATAAAAACGACATAGTATAGTATGGCATAAAAAGTCATAAAAAAGTCATAGTATAGTATGGCATAAAAAGTCATAAAAACGTCATACTATATGGCATAAATAGTCAAAAAAATGACATAGTATAGTAAGGAATGAACACGCATGAAGATGTCATAGTATAATAAGGCATAAAATAACGTAATATAGTATGGCAAAAAAAGTCATAAAAACATCATAGTATAGCATGGCAAAAAAGTCATAAAAACATCATAGTATAGTATGGCATAAAAAGTTAAAAAAAACGACATAGTATAGTAAGGAATAAAACAATGTAATATAGTATGGCAAAAAAAAGTCATAAAAACATCATAGTATAGTAAGGCACAAAAATGTATAAAAACGACATAGTATAGTAAGGCATAAACACACATGAAGATGTCATAGTATAATAAGGCATAAAAACTGTAAAAACGTCATAGTATTATAAGGAATAGGACATCATAGTATAGTAAGGCATAAAAAGTAATAAAAACGACATAGTACAGTATTTCATAAAAAGTCATGAACGACATAGTATAGTATGGTATAAAAAGTCTAAAATACAACATAGTATAGTATGGCATAAAAAGTCAAAAAAACGACATACTATAGTACGGCATAAAAAGTCAAAAAAACGACATAGTATAGTAAGGAATGAACACGCATCAAGATGTCATAGTATAATAAGGCATAAAATAACGTAATATAGTATGGCAAAAAAAGTCATAAAAACATCATAGTATAGTAAGGCACAAAAATGTATAAAAATGTCAGTTTAATAAGGAATAAGTCATCATATTACAGTAAGGAATAAAAACGACATAGTATAGTATGGCATAAAAAGTAAAAAAAACACATTGTATAGTAAGGCATAAACACGCATGAAGATGTCATAATATAATAAGGCATAAAACAACGTAATATAGTAAGGCATAAAAGTCATAAAAATTACATAGTATAGTAAGGAATAAAAAGTCATAAAAACGACATAGTATAGTATGGCAAAAAAGGCATAAAAGCATCATAGTATAGTATGGCATAAACACACATGAAGATGTCATAGTATAATAAGGCATAAAACAACGTAATATAGTAAGGCATAAAAGTCCTAAAAACGACATAGTATAGTATGGCAAAAAAAGTCATAAAAACATCATAGTATGGTAAGGCATAAAAAACTGTAAAAATGTCATAGTATTAAAAGGAATAGGACATCATAGTATAGTAAGGCATAAAAAGTAATAAAAACGACATAGTACAGTATTTCATAAAAAGTCATGAATGACATAGTATAGTATGGTATAAAAAGTCTAAAATACGACATAGTATAGTATTGTATAAACAGTTATAATAAAAACGACATAGTATAGTATGGCATAAAAAGTCATAAAAAAGTCATAGTATAGTATGGCATAAAAAGACATAAAAACATCATACTATAATATGGCATAAAAAGTCAAAAAAATGACATAGTATAGTAAGGAATGAACACGCATGAAGATGTCATGGTATAATAAGGCATAAAATAACGTAATATAGTATGGCAAAAAAAAGTCATAAAAACATCATAGTATAGCATGGCAAAAAAGTCATAAAAACATCATAGTATAGTATGGTATAAAAAATTATAATAAAAACGACATAGTATAGTATGGCAAAAAAACTCATAAAAACATCATAGTATAGTAAGGCACAAAAATGTATAAAAATGTCAGTTTAATAAGGAATAAGTCATCATAGTACAGTAAGGAATAAAAAGTCATAAAAACGACATAGTATATTATGGCATAAAAAGTCAAAAAAAAGACATAGTATAGTAAGGCATAAACACGCATGAAGATGTCATAGTATAGTATGGCATAAAAAGTCATAAAAATATCATAGTATAGTATGGCATAAAAAGTCAAAAAAATGACATAGTATAGTATGGCATAAAAAGTCATAAAAAAGTCATAGTATAGTAAGGCATAAAACAACGTAATATAGTGAGGCATAAAAGTCATAAAAATTACATAGTATAGTAAGGAATAAAAAGTCATAAAAACGACATAGTATAGTATGGAAAAAAAGTCGTAAAAGCATCATAGTATATTATGGCATAAAAAGTAAAAAAAAAGACATAGTATAGTAAGGCATAAACACACATGAAGATGTCATAGTATAATAAGGCATAAAACAACGTAATATAGTAAGGCATAAAAGTCATAAAAACGACATAGTATAGTATGGCAAAAAAAAGTCATAAAAACATCATAGTATAGTAAGGCATAAAAAACTGTAAAAACGTCATAGTATTAAAAGGAATAGGACATCATAGTATAGTAAGGCATAAAAAGTAATAAAAACGACATAGTACAGTATTTAATAAAAAGTCATGAACGACATAGTATAGTATGGTATAAAAAGTATAAAATACGACATAATATAGTATGGCATAAAAAGTCATAAAAAAGTCACAGTATAGTATGGCATAAAAAGTAATAAAAACATCATACTATAGTATGGCATAAATAGTCAAAAAAACGACATACTATAGTATGGCATAAAAAGTCAAAAAGACGACATAGTATAGTATGGCATAAAAATCTGTAAAAACATCATAGTATAATAAGGAATAGGACATCATAGTATAGTAAGGAATAAAAACTCATAAGAACGACATAGTATAGTAAGGCATAAAAATCATAAAAACGACATAGTATAGTATGGCAAAAAAAGTCATAAAAACGACATAGTATAGTATGGTATAAAAAGTCATAAAAATGACATAGTATAGTATGGCATAAAAAGTCAAAAAAACGACATAGTATAGTAAGGCATAAAACATCATAAAAACGACACAGTATAGTATGGCATAAAAATGGCATAGTGTAGTAAGGTATAAAAGACCCCATGGTATGGTTAGGCATAAGAACGTCACAGAATGGGAAGGCATAAAAAAACGTCAAGACTGTCCTATGAAAAACGAGCAGACAGGTCGTTTGTGCAGCAGCTTATCATGACCCATAGTTACGTCCTTTTCTAAGGCGAAATCTAGTGGTTGTAGTCTTCATGATAGCATCAAAGGGGAAAGTGCTGTCCCGTAGTATAAAGAGTGAAAAACGTCCACATCAGGAGGAGGTTAGGGTGGATGGATGGGTCAACAAAACACAGGAATTTGACACAGGAGATCGATGTTCGATTCCCTTGAGAAAGCAGGACTTTATTATCCATGACCATTCGTTGTCATTATTGTAACCATTTCAACAAAGATCGCCTGATGTTGAGGAAGTACTTATTTTAACCCAAAACATGATATTTTCCTAACCCTAAACCTAACCAAGTAGTTTTAATGCCTAAACCTAACCAAGCCATTACTGTTATTATAGTAACCATGGCAATGTTCAGTATGCTGCCCTTGGTACAGTTGAGTTTTTACTATGGTAATCATGACAACCGAGGTCTGGTATGCATGCCGCTGTAGGGGCGCTAAGTCAGGAGACACTCCTATGGGGCATATTTGAGGGTAGAAACAAACGACAGACATGCTCATAAGGATTGGAGGACTTGTTGGAGAGAGAAGTATAGTAAGGTATAAAAACGTTATAAAAATGTCATAGTATAGTAAGGCATAAAAACGTAATAAAATAAAAATGCCATAGTTTAGTAAGGCGTAAAAAACATCATAGTATAGAAAGGTATAAAAAGCATCATAAAAACGTCATAGGGCATAAAAAATCGTAAGAAAATTGATTCACAAATGACTGTATGAAAGTTGTGAGTAAATAAACATTCAAAAATGTTTTTCATTTATTTGTAAATTAATTGAATGTATTCACTACGATTTTTTAGATAAGATAATTTGTTTATTTGTCGACTTTGTGTATTTGCCAATATCCTTTACAGAGATAGCCTTTGCAAATTAATTTTTTGTAGGCCTATTTGTGGAGGGTGTTTTATATTTACAAATTACACATTTACGCATGTATTGTTGATCTGTTCACACAAATAATATTGAAACAAATCTACATCCATAGCTTAGTCCCAGATAACATATCAGAGATGGTTTCTTGCTTTGTGGTTGTGCTCAGATCAGTGATGTATGCCCTCTGTTTTACAGTGCTACTGTTATTGCATTTCATCAAACTTGAAACAGTATTTACTTAAGGCATGACGATTGACTTTATTTCATTGACAAGTTTGGTGACTGTTGTGAAATGTATAGGAGAAGGTGAAGCTGAATAAGAGCTACTTGCAGCAACACTGGTGAAACATTTTGTTAGGTCGCTGCACCTGCCAATGAATTTCAGAATAAAAGGAGGACACAGGTGTGCACATACTAAGTTGCTTTTATTAATACAGAACTGCATGCTACAGAGACTGTACAGCATAAACATTTATTCATTACAAAAAAACATGGTTTTGGAACCATTTAAAATAACAGGAAAAAACAAACAAACAAAAAGATAAGAGCATAAAATAGAACAGGAACATCACAGCCGTTAAGGAAACATTCAAACTATTTATCATTAGCATCTTAATAAACCAGAGAAGAAATCGACAGATTACAGTCGCGTCATGTCAACTACAATGGCACCGAGTGGATGATTCTCTTGTAGCTTTTTTTACAGCCTCTTGCAACATCAACATGCCTATTTTTTCTATCTACCTATATGTAGTAGTGTACTTAAAAGTGGCAGTTTGTGTATTTTTTTGTATTTAATAGTTTTTTTATGAACCTCCTAATATACATAATTTGGCCCTTGTGGGTTTATACAGTATGATGTCCGTCTTTTTATTAAGTTTAAATTTTAATATTTGACAATTTGCTACCAAACACATTTGTTATAGCAACATTTATACTACATACATAGCAATCTATGTAACGTCACAGCAAAGAATGGTATCGAAATAAAAAAAACCAAAAACAAAACAAACAACAACAAAACAAAAAAAAAAAGATCCCTACAGTATGGTTAGAGGGGCAGAGAAAATTATCACAAAATTTGGCACGGAAAATCTGTACACGAATCTACAGTCTGAGAGATGTGACTGTGCAATAAAAAAGAAGGGCTTTAGACACTTTTCCAACTACTGAAGACACGGTACCCACTGTCTCTTGTTTCAAGTTTTCTTTTCTTCTTTTTGTAAAATGGCTTATAGACGCATTTCTTGAAATGAAGTTGTGCATACTTCTGTTCATGAGATCTACACAGTACACTGAGTGGAATCCAGGTTTTCAGCGAGGAAAGAAATCAATAACAAAAGATTTGCCTTTTAAAACCTCCTTGTAAAAATGGATCATTCATATATAAGTCGCTTACCTTAAGAAAAAATATTTGTACAATGTATTAAGAAAAAAAAAAGTCAAAAAGAGACACATACAAGATACAACAAGCAATCTCTAAAGCAATAAATACTACTGGTCCTAGCGTTGTGACATTTTGAATTTAATAACCCGCATCCCTCCCACCCCGACCTCCCCTCAAGCCCACCCAACTTGCCTGACTCCACCCCAAAGGTAAACAACAAAGAAAAAAAGACAACGCAGTGGAAGAATGCATATTTAACACAGTAATCCCCCCCCTCCCCATTATTCTGTACATTTAAACAAGAACAAGTAACATCACAATTAAAGTTGTTCCTCAGAGAGGTGTCACCGCTAGCCTCATGCCCTCCTAGAGTTTGAACAGATGTCAAATGATTGGTTCGCAAGCTCGTATTTAATACAAATAAAGAAGGAGAACCAACTCTTTCAAGAAAAGGGCTCATTGAATAATCTAGCCTACCTTTTTATATCCGTCTTTTAAACATTTTGAAGTTGAACTAGATAATTTTTCTGTTTGCACTGTTTAACACTACAAAAAAGACAAAAACAAAATTCATAAAAATTTTGGCAGATTCACAAAGCTATACTACAGCTCATTGTATCATTTCTTTATAATAATTAGATTTTTTGATAATGATGGGTCAAATATTGACCAATGAACCTTAATAAAACAAAAACTAAAATTTCAAAGCCTTATGGCACAGGAACATAAAGAGAAAAGAACTGACGGCAAGTGAAATATAGCATAGAGAGGGCCTAGAAAGGTGTGTGTGTGCAGAGCTAGAAAAGAGGAGAAGAAGAATAGGGTAGACTATTCTATAGACTTGGTCACTAGCGACAGAGGCTGAGGGGCTGTGGAGGGGAGGAGCGAGTGGGAATGACACAGCGATGCCGAGGGCCGGGCCATTGAGGACGCCACAGAGGAGCCCGGCTGCCGCGAGGACGAGACGTCACCGTGCTCCAGGGCTCCGTTGTGGGAGGGGGCGCCCGACGTTTTGCTAGCTGCAGCAGAGTTTTCCAGCTGAACCAAAGATGGCGGTGGAGGCCCAGCCAGGAGGTGCGGGTGGTGGAGTGGCTGGTGGGCCGGTTTCATAGTCAGTGAGAGAGGTTGCATTTGTTCAGTCTGAGGTTTGGACTCTTTTGAGGAGGGGGAGGGAACCACTGAGGAGGGGGAGGATGGGGGGGAGTCTAGTAAGCTTCCGTCCGTAGAGGGAGGACTGGCACAGCTGCCTTCACCTTGGATGTAGCGAATGCACTTTTTTTTTCTCCTGAGGGACAAGGCAAGAGAAAGAGAACGTCTTTTAACATCACATCTTCAGACTGCATCGCCTCTTAGCACTGTTGCTGACTTAAATGCACCTCTGCCTTTTAAATTAAGCACACGAAACTGGTTTTACACAGCAGATAGTATTTTGCAGTGGTGCTTTTAAGCAGCTTTATAAACCTCGTGCTAAGAAGAAAGGTGGCACAAATGACAGTTTCCAAACATTTAAACCATCAGACAGGACAGACGTGAAGGAAAGATCACAGGTGAAGCAGCAGGGAAATGAAAAGCACACAGAGATGATGAGGATGATGATGATGAGAGGACGAAATGAGGCAGAGTAGATGTAGTAGTGGACGCTCTCTGGATGTAAACTCAAGCCTTTCTTAAAGGCAAGAGCTACAGCTGGGGATCAGCCTGTTCTCTCCAGCAAACACGAGGTTACTGGACCTGTCTCACTCCTCGACTTCTATCTGGCTCTACTCTCTCTTCTCCTGAGGGGACAGAGTTTGGATACAAGGCGAAAAAGTCAACAAGATCCACACTACCCTGCATCTGCCCCACAGACACAAGTGTGTGTGCGTGAAGGGTCAAGGCATCATGTTTGCATTCCTGCCTGGGGTCGGGACCCCTCCCCCTGCCTGCTGAGTCCTGGGGCCAGGCCCGTTGCGCTCAGTGGAACCCAATGAACGAGCATGGGAGGGGAGGGAAAGGGGGAGTTAGGAGTGTAAGGGGATTGTTGCATTTATCTGTGGTGACTTTTCTGCGAGGGATGTGTTCAGATTTGGTTAAGGGGGAATCTCTGCCCACCTCATCTTTACCCTGACCCTGGCACTGACCCCTCTCCCAGCTCTCCATTCTATCACAAGGATGCCTGAAGGCCAGAGTAATAGTATTTAAGACTCATAGGGACAGGGAGTACTAAGGCTGGTCTGCTGTTTAATCTAAGCTGTCAAATCGAACCACTTCCTGTATTTCTGAAGGGGAAAAACTCTACATAAACACAAACAGAGAGAGCAGATTACTGAGAATGGAAAAGAAGAGGGACAGCGGCAAATCACAGAGAAGGGCTCAACAAAACCTTGATCGCATGCTAGGCTGAAAGACAGTCATGCATTTCCAATAAGCTCAACAGTACAAGCACACAACACCAGACAGTATAGAACACTAGAAAAGTCTAGAAAAGAGTGGGTGGGGAGGGATAAGGCTTTTAAGTGGATCCTAAGCTGATACTGTAACACTGGGTGGTGCGGAGTATCGACCGGGCGTGAAAAAGGTATCGTCTTGCCTCTACATACACATCTTGCTCTCTAACTAGCTGTCAAACTGCAACAAATGAGCTAATATCCATTTTTTAACAGACATATCGATTCATAGTATGTGCCTGTGTATGTTATTGATTTCTCTGTCTCGGGGGATATTACACCAGATGCATCTTTTAGGAAATGGAGCCCAGAGAGAACTTTTAACCTCTCGGCTCCAAAAAAAAAAAAAAAAAAAAAACAACCCAAAAACCAAAGAGACTGAATTATCGCTCTTCCCAGACCCCTGATCTCATGATCTCCTTTTATTGTTTAAGGAATAATGCAATATTTTTGATAATGTGTGTATCAGCTGGAAGGGAAATAAGAGAGCCGAGTGAGAACACCAACAATGTCGGACTGTGCGGAGATGAGTGATTGCGACATCCTACTTATTTCAAAGACAAGTTGAATACAGTAAAAAGCATAGGTGATGTGTTTAATTCTTGTGGGACAATCTGCTGAGAATCACCTCTTAATGTGATCATCTGACTAAACTTCTGATTTCCAGCCTGTCCATATAAAACAATACAAATGAAACTTGGTGACGAACAATGTGTTGCAATGGTTGGTGTTGGAAAAGTTGTGTAAAGAAAGAGTGGGGTAGGGTGTGGTGCAAGCCAGACACAGAGAAGGGTATTACTTAGCAGAAACAAATACCTACCATGAAAATATTCCCAATTCAAAGACTGCTTGTGTCAGAACAGAAAGACAACAGGTAGGGACTAAGTAAGGGTTATTGAAGAGGAGTTTGGAGGAAGAAGAGGTGGAGAGGGAGGAGGAAGAGGGCACAGAAAAGAGTGTCACTGAGCAGGCCCTCAGAGAAAGCAGGGCTAAATTTGTAAGCATAACATTGTTATTCAAAAGGGCGCCAATTAGAACATACATGACAGTTAAGATGGGAGGGAATTATCCACTGCCTGCAGAGAAAATGGATTTCAACCATAACAAGTCAAGATTGGAAGAAAGGTTATTCCAAATTACATTAGGAAGCCGTGATGTTACAGCTTACAGATATCTTGTTGTGATAAAATATTCAGTAATCTTATTTAGAAATCCATTTTCTGCCACTGGGCTTGAACCAAGTTCAATGAAGGAAAATTGCTGTGAGGAAATTTATAGCAGGAAGCTCCTCTGTAAGGAAGAGGAGCAGAGGAGTTTGCCATCTGTTACCACACTGATGGAAACATGTTTTAGAGGGATATCTGAGCAAATAATCAAGGAGAAGAAGCTGCTCATTGTGGATGTCTTCCTCCCATTGGTACTACAGCAGTTATACCTGCATGGTTTGCACCATAAACTCAGCTGGTCAAGCCCGAACAAGGCACGACACTTCTTTGGGGTATTTGCATCTGTTAGCCAAAGAGGTAGACACAAACATACACACAAAGACAAAAAAAAAAGGAAAAAGAAAGAAAAAAAGAAAATGGACACGTCATTGCACAGACAAAAACATATAACCAGGGCTTAGGTTTAGGCTGGCAACACTGGGATGTCCTCCATATTGACCAAGCCATCAGGCTCCAGATCCTCCAAGCCCCGACCTGCCAGTTTAGGATTTCTGACCAATCTCAGTGAGGCTTATTGTACTGTACATCCTGCAATGAAACCCCTGTAACCCCAGAAGTATTTCTTAATCAAACACATACGCACAGACACCATTCATACAAACACTCTGGCATGTGCTGTTAATACCCTTCTTCCCAAACAGGAGGTAAGAATAAAATAGTGGGACCCTACAGATAGACCGGCAGGGCGTGGCTGGAGGGAGCTGAGAGGTCACGATAGCCTGGCGGGACAGACAGACGGAGGGGAGGGAGGGAAGAGAGGAGGAAGAAGAAGAAGAAGAGCTAGCAGCAGCATAGAGCAGAGGGAGGAAGTCCCAGCGTAGATTACCCAGCCTTCACCTGGCCCTGGCCAGTGCAAGCACACACCATACACACCTGCACGGGCCACACCAGTTATTCTGTTGATCGAGCCCAAAGCGCGCTCGACACTTCTTAGGAGCGCTCAGGTCTGATGCCGCAACAGGGAAGGGAAGCCAGCAGAGAGGATGAATAGAACCATAACCCAAAAAAAAAAAATAAGGAAATCAAAAGGAGGAGAGAAATAAGGAGAAAAAACAGATAACAGTGAATCTATGAAGCTTGGCAGTGGCTCATTGTGCAAGAAATCCCCCCCAAAAACCCCCTTAAAGCCATTCTCAAGTGTGCCTTTCAAGATAGGACTGAACACAATTAGTGTGTTTCAGATATTAGTAAAAAAAAATCAAAATGCATGCAAATTATCAAATTATGATATTAATATGGAAACAGTCGCTTGCAGTCATGTAATCTAAATTCTGACTGGAGTTAAAGCTGGAAGATAAGAGGGCTTATTTGGTCGAGAGGGTATAAATGGAGCAAATGCAGATTGGATTAATTTACTGCTAGATGTTATCGGTGCACTATGGTCTCAAAAAGGCAAGGTCAAGGTGGAAGAACTAGGCAGCAGGAGCAGATTGCTAAAACAGCACGGTCGTGAGTTAGCCCTAGCCAGGGGAAGGATTAAAAAGGCTGGAACCTGAAGAGGGAATCTACTCCTCAGACCTGGCATCAAACAGTTGACTGTTTTCCACCAACATTGGCTGTCGGTCGCAGAAAAGCTGCCAGTCACTTGCTAACTCTACCCAGTAATCATGTCATTATCAGAAGTAGAGCAGTGTGACTGTGTGGTGAAGTGTTTGAGCCCAGGCCTCGTCTGAGTAGAGACAGATTTTTTAAAAAAGGGGGAGGGGGGGAGTCGGCCAAACTCATGCTGGCCTATAGGAGAGGCACAAGCGCAGCTACTGAAGCATATAGATTAAGGAGGTTTACCCTGACATCATCCTTCAGGTCATACTCCACAATGATAATCTACCTTTTATATTATCTCTTCCTCAAGCATACTGCATAGTGGCTTTACCAAAATACGGACAATGCTCCAAACTAAGTAGCAACATAAGTCAATGGAGGTAAAGTAAATGGAATTTAACCTAGCTTCAAGTCAAATAGACAATAGCAACATTTTAAGAAAAGGAAGCAGCAAACAAAGCATAACATAGAGTTTAAGTTTAAACCTGCCTAATATTAAACATTCATGGATAGATAAATAAATAAATAAATATACATTAATTAAAAAAAAAAAAAAAGAAGAAGAATAAAAACAAGTTAGTAATTTAATACTCAAAATGACATTAGCACCTGTAATCGGAGGGAGTGAAAGGCAAGGGTTTGGAAAATATTCTCTGTGTTCTGAAAAAAAAGAACAGATAGAGAGGCCTTCAAGAAGAGATCCGTCACCAAACGAGCGCAAAATACATAATAACAAGTCGGCATTGCTCCTCACAATACGATCAGAAGAATATGAATCATAAGAATAATAAAAAAAAAATGGATAAATCATAAGAGTTAGCAAACCTCCTTAATTTTAAGATGTAAGTGATTTTTTTTGGTCTTTTGTTGGTATAAAAGCATGCATGAAAGCAAGCAAGGGGCAGCCCAACAAGCACGCACGCACATGCACAGTCGCGCAGACCCACACTCACACTCACACTCACACGCACACACATACACACTCACAGTACAGTAGTGCAGTCTATCTGCAGGCCACAGGCATTATAAAAAAAAAACAGGGCCGCAAACACAACACTGGCAAAGTTAATGGCTCTCACAATGCTTCAACTTCACATTCTCAAAACACACATATCACAATACCAGAACGCTAAGGGGCAAAGTGGGGCAGGGGTCGGGCAGGGAGGAGGGGAGGGGGGTGTCAAGAGGGGAGGTGAGGAGGAGTGTGGGGGGGAGGTCATGCATATTCAGTTGTTATTAGCTAGGGAAAATGGGAAAAGGGGGTATTACAAGCAACTCTACTATTTAAATATTGCATTGGGTAGCATAACTATACCAAAAAAAAAAAAAAAAAAAAGGAGAAAAAAAGCCAGGCACAATAACATACACACACACAAAAAAACATAACACAAAAAAACTAGCTTGACTTTTATCTTGCAAGATGTCACATCTGCCTGACACATGATGGGGCTCTTCTAATATGAGAGATAATTGCAGCTCACTTACCATTGCTCTCTGCTTGCTGCTTTTCCCTTTTTCTCTTCTTCCTTTTCCCCTGTTGGTTAGCCGCCAAAAAAATAGAAAGAAAAAAATAGACACAGACAGGAACCTTAGTTATTATATTGCAGAATGCCCAAAACATGAAACAGAGAATAGGACTCATCTTTGTGTTTACTTATTTATTCATTCATTCTTTCTCTGCCTTTTTTTTTTCTTTCTGTCTCTGCCCTCCGGTTTGTAACAGCCACTGCAGGCCAGACCCGAACTCTCCCTCCTCGCTCTGCTTTCTGTCTTTTTCTTCTTTTTCTGTAATCTTTTGTCTTATTTTCCTCTTCTATGTGAACATCTAGACATCTTGACGGGCTTCTGGTTTGGAGGACAGATTTCTCTAAGGCTGCTTGTGGAAGTCTCCACTGGTCAACTTGATCCCAAAACTGGACAAAAATTGATGAGAATCTGGGCGCTTATGTGTCAGAACAAAGTGTCTGGGCCGCGAAACATTCACCGAGGATTCGTATAAACAACACCATGTTTCCTTCGTGTCGTAACAAGATGGGCTTAGGTCAAGGCAATTTGTCCGGTCTCAGATATACATATCAAAAGAACATTACAGGAAAAGAGAGACCCCCCTCAGGCTAGGTAAGAAGAAAAAAAAAAAAAAAGCAAAAGAAAGAACTCGTCCTGGTCATGTGACCTAGTGAAAGGGGGAAAGACCAGGCCGTTACGACTTGTAAACTTAAAAACTTACATAGTTGTCTCGTGCTGACCAGCCTGGGTACAGCTGCATGTGGAGCTGTCGTTCTTTCCTGGCCAGCTCGTAGTACTTGGCCTGCTCCTCCCGCGATAGGGCGTGCCACTGTGCAACAGGAAACAGAAGACACAGAAAGAAAACAATGAAAGTCAGGAAAAATATAGATGTCCCGGTTGTTAACAGGACTTAAATCTACAATACTGGACCGTCAGGTCACCAAAAAAAACAAAAAACAAAAAAAACCCATGATCCTCTGTGATAAGCCCTCCAGTTTGACCATTACAGTGCTGGTGTGTATCTAGAACTTACCCTCCGCCCCAGGATCTGGTTGATGGCAGCACTTTCCTTCAGTGTGCACTCGGCCACCACCTTGGCCCGCATCTCCTTCATGTAGAGCATGAAGGCATTCAGAGGCTTCTTTATGTGGACCTGTTTCTTTTTCTCCTCTTCCTTTTTAGCGTCTGTCTGTTTCCTGTGGAGGAGCATATAGGGCAGGAAGGTGAGCACAGTCGACCTCCGGCTGCTTCTAAAGTCACATCAGACTGAAAAAGTGATTGTAAAGGCAGAGAAAAGTCTACTCACGAGCTGTTGAGAGAGCTGATGTCACTGTGGGAGGATTCCTGCTTGACGTTGGGTGTGACGATGGCTGGGTGTGGGATGCCCGTGGTGTGCAAACTGTGGTGAGGGGGCACCATGTGTGGAGGGAACCTAGAGGACAGAAGACTGTGTAAATCGTCAGAATGGACACGGGTGAAATGAGAAGATGGAACACATTTATACACAAGACTGCGCAGCTGAGGCTGAATTCCATTCCCATCTTTCAATCAAAGCATTCAGTGCTTTTTTCAATTTTCTTCACAGGAATGGAATTGGCCTTTAGCCACGAGACATAAATGCACATACACACATCCACGTAAAAATGTCCAAGGCTGATTCCCGTATTATCATTCACCAATTAAGATCATTTTTACTTTTGTACTCAAAACGAGTGTCAGGTCAAATGTCACGCAATTTAATTTGAGTGCAGAATCAAGCCCGGGCAACTATACACTTCACAGAAAGGTATAACATCAAATCATGGCAAACCATCAGTAAAATATTTGAAAAATCTATATTGTGTGGCAATAGGTGAGTGCAATTGCACAAGGATAAATCAGTGTTAACCCCCCCCCACCCCCCCCCCCCC
>NW_019524936.1:717003-722812 GCF_002814215.2 Seriola lalandi dorsalis
CCCACACACACACACAACCCTATACACTTGAGCCTTGTGCCCTTTTCTACCTTTATTTAATCACAGCCTCACTGGGATTAATAATCTCTATGAAGAGTGTCCTGACAAATACAGGCGACAATTCTTGTCATCCATTCATTGAAGCGGGTTTGCTTAAGGACTCTATGCACCTTTTCTATTCATTGTTAGTCTGTGTAGACTGATATGTCAGTGCCATCCTCAGCTTTTATTAGTGCTCACCTCAGATCTAAAAGAACCCCTCTCATATTAGGTTTATCACTGCCTTAATAACTCATTTTCTGTCTTTCAACCATAGGTGACAAATGCAAATTACATAACTTCAGTTCTTTGTAATGCATTTTTTGTAATTACACAGATATGAAAAGGCCAGGTTTTTACAGGCTTGGGCTGTTATCTCCTATGAAGGAATATTGAAACTAGGATAAAATGTTCTATCAAAGTCCAGTATCACTTCAGGTACTGGGTCTCTATTTGCTTCCTCCCATTCCTTTCTGCCAATTCAGCACTGTCAGCAGCTCTGACATTTTTATCTTCATCCCTCCACACTCCGATCATCATTTCATCATCTCCAACAACTCCACATATCGAGGCCAGAAACCCTTATTTATGAAATCGCTTCACTGGCCACAACAGCCATGAGACGCTGCTGTTCAGTATGTGCCAGTGTGTGTATGACACTAATTATTTTGTGTGAGATTATTTGAACGTGCGCACGTCTATCTGCATGTGTATGTTTACAGCGCAGGGCGCCGCGGCTCCATGTGACCACACACAAATTTAAGAGAAGAGAGGAGGATGAAGGAGAAGAGAAAAAAAAAGGAGGAATAATTCTTCTTCTTTTTTTTTCCTTTCTTTCTTTTTTTTTTTTTTTTAAAGCAGCTCATTATCCAGCTGTGTCTGGCTGCATGGCTCCGAGCCAGAATATAATGATGAGGATAAACTTGCCAGGAACAACTAGTTTCTGTTGGAGGCCATCTCAGGGGAGTGCCAGTGCGCTCCCCCCTCAAACTCTTTCCCTCTTTTTCTCCTTTCCCCTCTTCTCCCTTCATCACTGACACACTGGTGTTTGTGCCATGTCATCCGTTGATGGGGAGCTCGGCAGCAGTGGCTGCATATCGCCCATCATTAGGGCTGCCGCATTTTCTTTGCTCACTCCGTTTCCTCTCTCCCTGTTCACCCTCCCTCCTTCTCTCTCTGTGCACTTGTTAAAATTTCCTCTGTTCCAAGATCTATTTTTTTTTCTCTCCTCTTTTTCTTCTTCTTCTCTACTCCTCCCTGTCCCCTCACCACCTCCACGCTCCTTCGCGTCCTCTCTCCCTCCCTTTCCTCCTCCTGCTGCCACTGCATGGCCCAGGTTATGGTTTAAACATGACGGCCATCCCTTTGAAGCGTGGGGGCATCATCATCATCATCCGGGCTCATCAGCAGCAAGCAGTGCCTTGGACCAATTTAACCAACACAGAGAGGGAGACGCAGCGGAGACCCCCCAACCCTGGGGCTCCTACGTCTCAATCTGAAAGGTAAGAATGGCTGGCGGTGTTGGGGTAGGGGTAAGGGGGAGGGGGAAGGGGGGGTCACTGGCGCAGCAAGCCCAGTGTCAGCCAGTGCCATTTAATTGCCAGTGCGAAGCAGTAGCCCCCGTGCCTGTTTAATGTATAATGATCCGGCCGGTGCACTTCTCCTGTTCCCCAGGAAAAGAGAGGGAGCAGGATGATGGGGGAACATATCAAAGGGCAGGCTTAAGCATAAGGGGCAAAGGGGCCTTCACATCCTCCCACCTGTCACACATACACTCACACGCACACGCACACACACACACACACACAATATAAGGGACCTGCACTGGCTCCAACCCCATTATCAAAATAATGTCTTTCATTTGCTCCGCTGACTGTCTCTACTCGCCTCGGCTCTTTTTCCTCCCGTCCTAAAAGAAATGTATTTTAAACAGGACCTAGGTGTAAGGTTGCTCATTGCAGGACTACGAGGTACCACGTTCACTCCCTGCATCCTAATTCAGTTCGAGCTACGGCGCCGGGGACCGATACCGAGGCGGCGCTCGCGCTCTCCTGCAAAGACCTGGGTCCTGACAGGAGTACAAGGCCGGGATGTCTTTTCTCTCCTTTTCCCTCCAGTCAGCCTGCTCCCTACAAATTGTTTGAGCTATCAAAACAGTCTGGTCCTTTCTTTGAACAAAACCAACTGGCTGAGGGCCATGTATGAAAGGAGTCTGCCATTTTGCTGACACAATTAGACAAATTGTTACTAGATTTTGTCAACAATTTGATTTTTTTCTCCTGCTGTCCCTGTCAAAGTCAGAATTTAGTTGTTTTTTCTCCCCCCCATTCGTGAGGAGGGAGTTGGGGGATTTTTTTTTTTAGATGTGTTAAACCCTCCCATTCTCCAGAGAGCTCCCAGAGCCCTCCATCTATTCAGTTATACTAATTCAATTAGGGGCCTCATCACAGGGCATTAGCTCTTCCCCATGGCCAGTCCCCCCACACCCCCGCCAGTATATTCAATTAGCTGCACTGGAAATAAGATGATCACAATGTAGAGGCTGTCATTAAGGGACCAAATTAGCAGTCACTTGAAGTCCAGGTTGGCTGGGTACCGCTGCCAGATGCCGATGTCTGGACAGACCCACCGTCTGACCCTTTGCACCTGAGACTTTCTCGGGAGGGGCTGGGAGGGGCCAATCTGGCTCTTATCCAGACACCATTCTCCAGAATAATGTAAAAGTAACATTTGATACAAGATGCAAGGAGGTATGTAGAGTTTAACATTAAGAAAACAGCTGAAAGAACCTGAACTGAAGTGTCTGGGTGAGCTTACAAACTATTTTCCCTCATTCTCAGGGCTATGCTTTAAAAAAAAAAAAAAAAAGTCATCCCCCGTTGCGACTCCTCCCTGCCTCTACACGATCCATCAATGTCGCAGAGGTCTAAACACGCCGCCCTCAGGAGCTGCTTTTCCAATCAGGCTGTAATTAAACCAAAGCTTGGCATCATCCCTTGACTCTAAACCAGCCCCGATCCAAAAGTCCCACTGCTGCAAATGCATGTAGAGGGGAGCGGAGGGAGGAGAAGGAGGGAGGAGGAGCGGAGGGAGTGGAGAGAGTGGGAGGCTGTTTGTTTTTTTTGTGTTGTTGCTTTTCTGGCTCCTCCAGACCCACAAATCACGGGCTTTTAGCCATCTAAAATGAATTCTTTTGGCTTCCCACACAATATAGAAGACATGCATCCCCTCAAGGGAACAATAAGTAGTTTAACACCAACTGACAAACACACAGACATGTATACAAGATGGCAACAAATACACATACCCCACCACCCCATGGGTGCACTAATGTCCACAGCAGCACTTGAGTTGGGCCCTAATGGGCTGGACCAAAACACTAGCCAAGTGCCAGGCCCCGACTTATATCATGTAGTCCCCTTTCAAAGTGTTGCTGTGTTTGTTTATCTGTCTGGCTGCTGAAACTCACAGCAAGGACATGCCCTGGCTCATTTCAGATCTGCCTGACATGCAGTGGGGGTAAATGTTCTTCAGGGGCCTCATTAGAAAATGATAAATATAATTAATATTTGAGCATGCTAGCTGGAGCCCCACACTGGAGAATTGGCCTTTTGAACACAGAGACGGGGAGTGCGAGCTCTCCTTAAGGGAGAAACTGCTGCTCACTGTCTCTGCATGCAAGCGTGTGCGTGTGTGTGTGTATGTGTGTGTGTGTGTGTGTGTGTTGCTCGTGAATTTGCCCCCTCACAGCCAACACGAACCCACACAACCGAATGTATGAGTAAGCGAGAAAAAGAGTGTGTGCGTGCGTTTTTAACTCCTAGGGCTCAACTCACCTTGACATGGATGCGTTGACAGTGAGCGCAGTTGGGTAGGGGTGTCTAAAACCCCCTGTTGTGATTGGATAAACAGGTTGACCTTGCCTGGGAAGGGGGAAGAAAAGAAGAAAGGCGAAAAAGGTAAAGGAACAGGGTTGACGGAGGAGGAGAAGGTAAAGCCCTCTGTCTCTCTTCTCTCCCCACTGTGGGCCTCTTTATTCTCATTTGATCAGGACAAAAATCTGGGGGATTGCAGAGCGCAGATCAAAGGGAGGAAAACTCTGAACAATTTGAATGCCACAAATCTTGATAGCAATGGCTAATTAAATTTCATAACCCTTCGCTCTGTGTCGACAGAGTGGGGCCCTGTTCCTCCCCAAGCTGGAACTAGGTGTTTTGTTGTGATAATTAAAGACGAAGCGCGGGTCTCTTTAATGGAGCCATCACGCTAATTGAGGTCTACACATCCAAAGACAAACAATAATGAATGTAAATTTATACCAAAATAAAGTGCAGCAAATCAAAGGGCGCCATGGCTGCGCTCGGGGCCTCTCTCGGTATTTAGATCGCGGTGAGAAAACATTAAATTAACAGAGCTTAATTTGTAGCCTTTTGTCATATTAACAAGTGTTGACAAGAGTTACCAGGGGAGAGCCCCCGTGTGGAATTGTGGGTAAAATACGGGCAATCACAGTTCATTACTCTAATTGGACCATACAGACACATGCAAAATAGTATTTGCCACAAAGTAGCGGGTTGAGGTTGGCGAGGGCCTGAGGAGGCTGCAGCGGGCTGTTGTGGTCCAGGAGTGAGTGCGTTAGAAAGTTCAGGGATCAAGTTTAAGTTTCCGAGGGGCCTCCGATTTAGAGAGAGAGGGCCCACTCTGGGGACCAGCAGGAGACAGAGACAGCTTCCATAAGTGACTTTGTCTACATAAAGACCAACATCCTGCTGCTACAGTGTACACATGTAAGGTAATATCTGCTTTTTATTGTTTCATTTTTTAATGCTTGATGATATACAATGTATGCTTATTAATCATTACAGTATGTGGGTGTTGCTAGCTTTTATCACACAACTCATATGATAATACAGCAGAAAGAGGAAGGAGAAAAAAAAAGGATTTGCTTACTGTGGTACTAACCATCCTAGCGGATGGGGGATCTGGCCGACAGTGCCAGGTGACAGTGGGTAATAAGGAGATATATCTGGAGGATGTGGAGGCCTTGGAATTCCTGTGGAAGAAAGAGGATGATAGGAGCAGAGAGGAGGTGGTCAGACGAGATGATGACAGAGAGAGAACCAAATCTTTGTCAGCGCTGAATTCATTCTTTGTTGAGAGTTTCACATCTGAACAGGGCAGACATCACAGGAGTGCAGATGGGAGGAAGAGGGCTTGTTGCTCGCATGTACACAGTGCTAAATCACACTCCCTGATCAAAGGCCTTTGAGGCGGCAGCGGCGGCGGCAGCACAATGTGTTGGAAGAGGCAGAGGGGAGAGAGGTGAGGAGAAAACACCAACACGATTCTTGTTACATTTGTCTACTGAATCAGAAGATTAATGATATAAAATGACTGAGGTTTAGAAGTTAACAGAACACAACAATATAATTAAAGCCTTCTCTGTGATCAGAGAGCTTTCAATATGGAGCTACAGGTTGAGTCTGCCTGCTAATTTACACTGGCACACTGGCTGGATGGATGTGGATTTTACTTGATATTAAACATCAATAAACCAATATTAACTAATACGCAGCAGTGACAGATTATGAGCTGGATGTAAGGACCTATTAAACTATAAGCTCTTTATTTAAGTCGGTACCTCTGCTTTCTAATGGCTGACTGTGGTTTTGGCACAGGTAATGTGAAACTGTGAGTATGGCCTCCATTCGCACATGTGATCATCAGATTTAACATAAAAACAGCAGCGGATTTTATTTGTTACCCCCCC
>NW_019524936.1:722832-726477 GCF_002814215.2 Seriola lalandi dorsalis
CACCCCCCCACAGACGAACAGTGACAAAGATATCCAATTTAAGGACAGCTCTGTCGTTGAGGGCATCACAGCGTCCACGCCGTTTTACTTTACTTTCTGTGGCAGCTGACAGGCGAAGAAGCTGCATCGACAAGCTGCCCTGAATGACTGCCTTGAAAAGGTCTCGTACACAGCCCGGTGTAAAAATAACTCTCCCTCTCTCTCATGACAAACTTGAAACAGGGAACACTAGACATGTGTAAAAGCGCAGCAGGGAGGTGGTGTGCGTGTGTGTATGTGTGTGTGTGTGTGTGTGTGTGCGTGCCTGCGTGCGTGCGTGTGCTCAGCAGACCAGGAACTGAGGGACTTTTCATTTTGGCTGATGTATGTTTCTTCCACACAGCTGGCTTGCCTGTGCAGCTGTTGTTGCAGATATTAGAAGCAGAGCCAGTTCAGTCTCTTCACAGATCAGAACTTGGCCAGTTTTGGTGGTTACACCCAGAGTCCAGAGCTGATCCAGGTCATGCAGGAACTGACTCTTGAGAGAGATCCTGTTACTGGCGGACGGCGTCTGCGCGGCAGTTTGTGTCAAAACTTTACTTTTCTGGCAGCACCGTTATAACAAAGGAAAATTCAATTAAAAAGAAAAGCCTCACGAACATTATCCCATCACCACCCAGCGCTCAAGACCTAATATAGCTCATTAATTAATTAATTAAACACTGAGCCCAATTAAGCAGCCCCATTAAGCACTACATTAAACAGCAGCTGGCGCATTATTTCCCCTTTGTAAGGACCATCATAATAAGGGAACATTATTACCTAAAACACTGGCTGAATCCACCAGAGACCACCGAAAAGCACCAAATTATTCAACGCACTGGAAATGCATTAACCTAAAAGGACTGAGGCTGGATGACAAGTGAGCAAAATGAAGTGTTGGGTCAAGATGCTCACGGAAATGAATGAAATTGCCCCCCCCCAAAAAAAAAAGAAAAAAAGAAAGTGGGACGCGTGGGCTGATTCTGTTAAACCTGGACACTCTGCAGAATCTGAGGGATCAACAGGGTACAGAGACGTAACCGCAGATCTGACGGGCACAGCTGATGATCAAAAACCTGTATACTGTGAATCCAAGTGCTCGGGTCGCTCAGGTCACATCTTCCATTTTGAGGACCCTTGTGTACTTAGCTGTGGACATCGTTTCAAAAAGGGACAGCGTTGAGGACTCCTGTGTGTTCACTGCTCTCTGATAGCTGGACGTGAGGTCCTCCATCCACAGTGGCTGTCTTGTTTTTGAGTCTTTGGCAGTACGGAGCTGCGGTCACGGGAAGACGTGCTTGTTTTTCCGAGTTGTGTGTTTTACGAGAGGTTTATGAGCCACTGTTCAGGTTCTTGTTCTCGAATGTGAGGCCGCTTTGCGCCAAAGCCAAACCACGTTAATGACCATGATCGCTAAATCAATCAGCAACAGATGAGGGCAGCAGCTGTCAACAAGAAGCACTTGAGCTGACTCTGTCCCACCACGACTATAACGTGTTAATGGGAAAATGAAACATTTCTATTTCATAATGCTCCACATAACACATGGGTCACATCAACAGTTAATATGGTAGTTTAAAACAGTACCGTCTACTCTACAGAATGCGTGGATTGTAAATATGACATCTGAGTTATGTTTGCATCATGAATTGTTTTCACAAGACTGTGCTTACAGACAGACAGACGCCACCAAGACAAACATAAGGTCCTGTATGAGTAGCGTGGCAGCAGGGCATAATAAAACATTTACACACCCATCAGTGCAAACAGTTTCAAAGGGCTGAAGTGCCTTATCTGAGAAGAGCTGCTGTGGTTTCTAAACTTCTGATGCCTATTTTTGAATTTTTTTAATATATATATATATATTATTATTGTGGTGTTCAGGAGAAGTTTCATCCTGACACCTTTAAAACCACACTGCACTGTCTTCTGATGCTGTTTCTCGCAGGGTTCAGGCAGAATGTTGCTATTTGAATAAAAGTCTGCACAGGAGGACAGTCAAACACACACGCACACACACATATGCACGCAGTGGAAAAACACTTTGGGCGTTTACCTGTTTTGGGATCCACGTCTGTCTGTAGGTGAGGTGGGGGGTTCCCCGGTGTGAAGTGCTCATTGCTGTAGGTGATCAGAGGTGTGAGAGGGTGCACATGGTGAGGGTGCTGTACCACTGGAACCTTATTAGACTGAGAGAGAGAAGAGGAAGATACAGAGGGAGATGGAGAGTAAGAGAGAGAGGAAGAGAGAGAAATGGGGGGAAAGAAAAAAAAAAGGAGGGAAAGGTGTTAATATTTGGGTGAAGGGTAAGAGATTGCAGGCGCCTGCCACAGAATTACAACTTGGTCTGAAAGCTCTCAAGAAGAAGAGCTATCATATTCTGGGTACTCTCGAGGCGCCAAACCACCAAGCCACAGCGAAAATAGTGTGGTTTGTAATTAAAAACACTTCTGCGGTGTCGCCCTGGAATTCAGTAACACAATCTAAGAGGCTTGGGGGGTTGCCAGTTCACATTTGGGCCTGATGTGTGATGAAGCACTTTTAACCACGGTTGCAGTGAAGTAATCGATCATCTGTAAACCACGAAATCAAGGCAGCGCGTGTAAATCCACAGTCATTAGCAGCTCCAGTCAGCACTCTCCTCCTCCTGGTCCTCCTCTCTTCCTCGCTCCCCTTCCCCTCATCTATTCCCCAAGGGCCCGGTTCATAGAGGGTAGGGGTGTATTGTAATAAAAGGGTTAGGAGAGAGGAGGTGGGGCTGAAAATCCATTTCTGCATTTTTGCCAAATTAGTTTTAGCTATGTAATCTTCTCTTTGTGCTCCTAAGTGGCGCAGGCCCCCTTTTTTCAATTACCCAAAGATTACAGTGGAGCTTTAGGGGTGTGCTGCCGTGGGCCCCTGCGTTAACCGGAGCTCAGCCCCTCTCATCAGGCCAGGCTGGGACAGACACTAATACACACAGTCCCCCGACCACAAGATAACCAGATTAGAGCTCTGCTGTAGATTAGGCTGGTGGCAGAGGCTGCTCTCGCCTCTTTACCCACACATCCTTATCCTGCCCTCAGCAGTCAAAGAAGCAGCACTAATCAGGCTTATCATAACATGGATGATATGTTCAGGGGGAGAGGAGTGAGACACCAAGCTGCTTGTGCGTGTGTGTGTGTCTGTGTGTGTGTGTGTATGTGTTCAGTCTGCTGTCTCATAGGCCACACACCCTCATTAGTGACTTTAACCCATGCAAGAAAAAAAAAAAAAAAAAAAAAAAAGCTCCAGTGTGGCACATTTCCAACAGACTTAGAAAAACATTAATGGGACTAGATGTTGGCAGGGGGGGCATACATGCATAAGATGCTCAGTTGCCCGATGCTCATTGACAATACAAATGCAAAGCTGCGGGCCCAGGGCGAGACAAATGTGAGCACAGCTTAATGCTGCAAACTAATCATGTGCCCGAGCTGTTTGAGGCTGAAGTTAATATCAGGCTCGTGTGAGAGACGAATACACCAACAGTCCATTCAGATAGCACCCCCCCCCCCCCCCCCACACGCTAAATTTTCACTGGGTAGTTAAAGCTGTCTATCTGTATGGTCTGTACAAGCCTGGCCATCTAGACCTCTATTCTAC
>NW_019524936.1:726497-726829 GCF_002814215.2 Seriola lalandi dorsalis
AGTGGGGTGGGGTGGGGGATGGTGAAGGGGGTGTGTGTGTGTGTGTGTGTGTGTGTGTGCGTGTGTGTGTGTGTGTGGGGGGGCATTCCCTTTTGCCATGGTCCCAATGAAAGATTAATGAACCCCAGCAGAACTCCAGGGAGGCAGAGAGACTCCTGGGACTCATTCACAGCCCTGAGCTGAAAAGGCTGGGGAGGAGAGAAGGAGAGAGGGGCTGGGGGTGTGTGTATATGTGTTTGTGTGTTGGAGGGGTGGAGGGGGGTGGTGGGGTGGCGGGAGGCGGAATGGGATTCGTTAAAAAGAAACACAAACCAAGACACTTCTTGTTGCAT
>NW_019524936.1:727053-749832 GCF_002814215.2 Seriola lalandi dorsalis
CCCCTTTTTTTTTTCCCCCCCCCCCCCTTCCCTTCCCTCACTCCTCTATCTCTCACCTCCTAACCTCCTCCTTCACGACTCTCCGCTCCTCCCTCGGGTAATGATGTGAAAGAATGTTGTCAATTCTTCATCTCTCGGTGGTGAAAAGCTTTAGTGGCCATTTAAATGAGTTCTTTTGTCCAGGGGCCCCGGCCATTGAGAAGACAGTTCAAAATGCCCATCCACTGAGTCCAATTTTAGACAGAGGGTGTTAGAGAGGGTGTGTATGGGACTGAGAGAGAGAGAGAGAGAGAGAGAGAGAGAGAGAGAGAGAGAGAGAGAGAGAGAGAGAGAGAGAGACGCAGAGAGCTAGAAGCCAGCCGATTTACATCCTAGTCACTTGTGGTCTGAGAGTGTGCTCTTTTTTTTTTTTCCCCTGAAAAGCCCAAAAAGTGAGGCAAACAGCAACAGGCTGAACCGACTGCTGCCTCCACGGTCGGCTCAGTCCACTGCAGACTCTGGACTGGATGTGAAAGCAAGACATAAACTCAAGTTTTGGTGCGTATGTTCTGGCTTCTGCTGTTTTCCAAGGAAAGACAGATTGTTTAAAGATTTATCCCCCTTTCATATTCCCTGCTGACATGGGAGAAAACTCAAGAAATCCCCTGTGCCATCAGCTAAACTCACACCCACAGTGTTGATCACCCAGTGCGGATACGGTCAATCAGCTGATGTGGACTTCCTGCGGTCTAACGTCCTCAATCAGCCCATGTGATCAGCGCACACGCAGTAGCATCAACTTTGCCCTCCCCCACCCCCACCCCACCCCACCGCTGACGTCAAGGCAGCACCCGGTGGTCTCTGCGGAAAGGAGGCCCAGCACCTGCCCTGTGGCCACCACGGGACAATACGGGCCCGGGACTCAGGAGTCTGGCAGGCTGCTGGGTCCTTCAGCCGCACAGAGCCCACAGAGCGCTGAGAGACAAAAGCAGGCAACGTGGGAGGCTTTACTCTCCCTGCTCCACAAAAGCCAGGGGAAAAGAAAGAACATTTCCTGCCCCTACACCCCCGCTGACTTGCATCCTTCCCACCACCTCGTTCATTACAACAAACAAATATAGCAGAAGACAAACAGACACACTCGCTCTGTAGTCATGATCACCAGATTTTTTCAAATCCTCAAAAAAGAGGTTTCGCATTCAAAAGTACCTGAAGAAAAATTTAAGAGCACACTCTTGTACGAACATCAATGAACACATTGACTCTTTCCACGTCCAGGACACATACGGCGCCTTCTGCTGAGGAGGGCCAGCGCTGTGAAGTGCAGGCAGCACACTTGATACAGCAGACACAAACAGAAGCAGTAGTTGCTGCCTCTGGTTATGTTATTGATATTGCCTTGGCTCTATTCTATTCTATCCTGTTCTATTCTATGTCCAGCTGCAAGGCTGATATGCTCAAAGGAGAGGAAGCCTATGTGCATGAATGCATTTTGTTTTTTGTGTCATTGTGATCACTTTCTATTCGCAGTGGAGTTTTCAATACCTGTAAACAACTGCCACCAGTGTTTCTTCTCAGAACTACTGACATCACAACTCTGTAAGTGTGAAGCTCGTGTCACAAGCGGTAGTGTGCTGGTATGACCAGAAAATTACTTCAATTGTCAAATATTTCCTATACTAGCAGGTGACTAATGCTGCTCTGCCATTGTGTGAAAAGAGCCTTTTGGAAGTGGACAAATGAATGAGCTGCTTCAAGTCAGACCTCTGGGGAGAGAGAGGGAGGGGGTGGTGGGGTACAGGAGAAGGCAGAGCGGGTGAGAAAGTGACAGCAGGACGGAGTGAGACAAAGAGAGGGAGACAGAGAGGTGCAGGCCGGACAGGAAAAAGCTGTTGGCCTTGCATTTCCGCCTGGTGGCACCTCGCAGGGCCAATTTGAGCCCTAAATGTGAATGTGGCGACCTTGCAGGCCCAGGGGGTGAACGGGCGGAGGGGGGAGGGGGGGGAGGGCCGGCTAGAACCTCTGTCTCTCTGCTTTATGTCATGATATGATGAGTTGTCACAACAGCTTGCGGGGCGCTAATGAGCTGTAGTGAGGCCGGGGCAGGGAAGTGGAGGCCAGGGGAAGAGGGGAGAGAGATGTGGGGATGACAGTGCCGTGATGGATTGGGGTCCTCTCAGGCCTCCGGATTCCAAAGCAAGCAGAAAAAGCTGCCAGAGCGCCCTGAGCCTCTCCCAGAACGTGCAAGTGGCCCATGTCCAAGGCACATGGAGTGACACCACACAGAAAAAACACACACACACACACACACACACACACACAACAGCAACACTGAGGAGCTGGGGAAAGTGTCAGAGAAGAGTAATTTGTGTGTGCGAGTGTGTGCAAAAACAAAAAGTACAAACTGTGCTGCCACCGATCTTAATGAATCATCTGGTATCACTCAGAGTCGTCCTGTTGAAATCTGTTTACATACATGATTGCTGTTTTCCTTTGGGGAGTATAGAGTGCCCCCTCCAGGCTAAAGATCTTCATCTCCAAGCAAACCCCTTATCATACCAACTAATGTTTGCACGCGCACACGCACGCACACACACACACGCACACGCACACACACACGCACACACACACACACACACACACACACGGCCTGGTAGCACACAGTCAAATCAATCCTCAGATTCAAGCAGACAATCTAAAGGAATGCTTAGAGATTAACGGCAATGGAATATGAAACGTTCTGACAAATTAAAGCCTTATCAGAGCCACAATCCTGCAGCATAGCGCGCTGATAAAAAAAAATAAATAAAAAAAACCCTGCTACATTTCAGAAATAATATTTCTTGGTTAATCTTTGGAGGGGAGAAAAACTCCACACAATATTAAGGACCTGGGAATTGTAGCGGGGGTTAAAAAGCAGATATGGAGGTGTTGATCAGTTTTCTCTTGCAGGGAAGATGCGTCTCTGAGGGCAAGGGGCTCCCGAGACCACAGTATATTTAAAAGTTAATCTATTCACTTTGCTGCAGTGACATGCCGACTGCTTGATCAGAGCACTGAACAAAAATATTATGTGGGCCAGAGCCTTTGCTCCCCTTCCTCCTGCTCTCTTCGCTAGCACTCAAGTCGTTCGTCACCATTTATTTTTGCTTCCCATCTTTGATAGTCGGCACATCAAATAGAATCGCAGAAAGGACATGTTCTGATATGTCACAGATAAATAAAAGTGCGCACAAATAGCTTAAATATGAAGTGGTATTTGGTAGAACTGTTGTATTCTGCGAAGACAAATCGCCTCTTAGACACACGTGCGTTAAAGCTTTTTCTTTTCAATGTAAACAGCCTCTTGAGCTCTCATACCTGAGTTAAAGGGGCTCCTCTAAGAGGTGATATTGTATCACTCTGTTAAGAGCCAGACTGAATTCTGCCTTTTGAAATGCAATCAGCCCCTCAGAATTTCAGTTGAAAGCCAGGCAATTAAGAATTTGAATTGGATGGCAACATTAACAAAGGGATATGTTAATCTGTGAGGTTATTGAAATCTTATTTTACATTTCATGGTTAAGACATGAGCTTGATCAAATAATGTTTTGTCAAGTAAATAATATTCCTCTTGAGAGAAGCATGTCCCTGAAAATGGACTTAAAAAAAAAAAAAGAATTTAGATGTATTTATCCTTTTTGTATTTATTATTTATTATGTATTAAAAAATAATTACATTAATTACAACAGTGTAGATTCCAAGGTTTGAGCAGCTAGCATGCATATATAATATAATAGGCATGCATGTACATGAACACACACACACACAAAAGTTTTCAATGTGGCAGATTATTATTGACAGACTTCAAAACCAGATTACCACCACTGATGACCACCGCCTAAATACAACCCCGCCCCCCCTACCACCACCCCACCAACCAAACCACCCTCCCCTCACCAACACTACTATCAACTTGCATCACAACAACAACAACAACCTGTCAGAGTAAAAGCCTTCAGAGGTAAGAAAAAGCAGAGACAGTGAAGAGGCAGGGGAGCAGTGCTGCGTTACTCACCCAGCTGCTCAGATTGAGGTGCCAGCAGCCCACCTGCTGGAGGAGAGAGAGCCCGGGGCCCAAGACTGCTGCCTTGGCTCCCGTCTCCTCCGGCCCGGCTGGAGCTCCATCCCGCGGGTACATGACCCCCTCTGTCCCACCCCCGCCCCCGTCTCCTCCTCCTCCTCCCAGTTCCACCTGGCCCCCCCAGCTCCTCCTTCCCTCTGTACGCCGGGGAGAAGCTGTCTTGCCTCTCTTGGCCGCTTCTCTCCTCCACTTCTCCTCCTTCTTTGTCTGTGTCTGCCTTGGCTCCTTGCTCCGCTGTGTGCGAGTGTGTTGCTGGGCATGTGTGGTGTTGTGTGTGCATGTGTGTTTATCGTCCCCCCTCTCTTTGCACTCGGTGCCGCGGCCAGCTGACCATTGTTCCCCTAGGTTTTGACATTAGATTACGTCTATGACTTGAGGTGTCTAACAGGCTCAGGGTGTGAGGCCTAGTTTCCCCATGAACACACACACACACACACACACACACACACACTCACTCACACAGTCACCACAGTCCTCTCGACCCACCCACATTCATCCTTTAAAAAAAAAAAAAAAAATCCCCCAAATCTTTCACTCTAACCAGAGAAGCCCTTGCTCTTAGCGGGTAGCAGTCTCCTCTTCTTGCTCAGTGAAAGTTTTGATGCCGGTGACAAGAAGCACAAAAAAGTGAGAGCCAGAATGTGGACAGAGAAGGAAAAATGACTGTGAGCAGCTTTTCAGCACTGCAGCAGTCTTCCCACTAGCAATACTCCAGAAAAAAAAAACATACTCACAAACAAACACACACAAACACACACACACACACACACAAAAATCAGTTATTACCCAAATCCCTGCTGTACGTTGGGTCTGTGTATGTGTTTCTTAGAGTATGTGTGTGTATGTGTGTGGGCTCTGCTGTGCCTCCAGGATGCCCAGAGACGAACTGGCAGCTTGAAAAGCTTTGGCTACAAGGTAAAGCGAGCAAGGCGAGAGATGGAGACAAAGAGGAGAGAGCAGGAGAGGGAGAGAGAGATAGAAAGGGGGGAGAAAAAAAAAAAAAAGGAACAAGACACAACAACATCCACAAAGGGAGGACAGGCTCAGCAAAGTGTGGCCAACAGTCACTTTATCTGTGTGATGCTGACAGTCCCCTCTTCATACCCACTTTCCGGGGGGGAAGAGGAGAGGGAGAGAAAGTCTTCACTCTGACACGGATGTGGCACCTTTCGTCGCAATCCTTTTTTTTTTCTTTTTTTTTCCCCTTCTTCTAAACAATACCTTATAGTGGAGAACAATTCTTCTCTTAACTCCCCCCTCAACTCTGTCTCCATTCAAGGTTTATGTGAACAAGGCCTCGAGCCCCTCCTCACCACCTTCTTCTCCCCATTCTCTTTTCTCCGCAACTATTTCACCTTCAGATCCATTATTCTTCTCAATACTTAAGTCAAATGATAAACTTCACATGGTCGAGACTTTTTTTTTCTTCCCCCCCAAACAAACACAGAGAAATTCAAGAGACATGTTGGCCATCAGTGCAGACACACATGGTGCATCATAGGGGAATTCCGTCAACCACGACTTTTAATTTGTTATTTTTGATAATTAAACATGTACCTATATTCAGAAAAATTGTTTTTAAAATAATATTGATTGATGTAGTTGATAGTAATGATAAAAAAAAATTCCAAAACAAAATGTAAAAACTTGTTTTTCCTGAAAGAAAATATTTGTTCCCACATTAAACATTTAATATCAGGGGAATATTATCTAAATGCTCAATAAAAGGAAACAGAAAAAAAAGTTAAATCACCTCAAATAAAGAAATTTTAATTTTCATTGTAACATTAAAAATTCTGAAAACAGAATAAAACAGTTTTCAGATGTGAGGATAATTTTCATTTTTACATTCTATAATTAACTAGACTTGTCATCTTTTAATTACATTTTATAACCTCTAACAACCCGAACCTGACTAATGACCGTGACAAATTAAATATTTATAGAATAAATTATTTCCACCCAAGCACAGTAATATTTAATATATTTTTAATATAACCTGGTGAGGTGATTGAAGAAGAAAATAATTCAGAAAAATGAGCTAAAGTGAGGGAATTTAGAAATGCTGGAAAAAAATCAGACAAAAACATCTTTAAAAGTGAGGGCCAATAAAACAGGGGGTTTAATGTTTCTCAGCTGTATTAAGGCATTTTAAAAGTTGGCAACAGAAGCTAAAAACTTACACAGGCTTTTCTCTTAATACGCTGTTCCTTTCCTTTTTTCCCTCTGTTCTCGCTCTGCCTCTCTGTCACTGTTAGGACCCTGCTCTTCCCCTGGCCTGCAGCAGGCAGTCCTGAGGCCCTTAAAGCCAAAACAAAGCCCTGGGAATGTCCTTTACACAGCTTGGACAATAGAGCCGGGGCTCCAGCTTGACAAGTAAAAGAGCCCCGACAAGGCGGTGGCTAATTGCCTGCCCTCCCTCCATTCAGCCGCCCTGCCACACTCCTGCCATCTCCTTTTGTCCCACGTGCACTTTCTTAAGTAAACTGCCAGTTCGCCAGCAAGTGATGGACAGCTCCCAATCACCCAGGCACAATGGCATCAACGCCACAACACAAGAGAGCAGAGGGGAGAGGGAAAAAAAAAAAAAAAAGCAAAAAAAAGCTCTATTCCAATCCACTGTCTAAGATGTTCGCACGAGACCCAAAAGAGTGGAAAAATGAGGAATAACAAAAAGTTTTACAAAACGAGGAAACGGAACAACCTATGACCTTTACACAACCATTATCTTCTCAGATAACTTTGAACAACATGGGATAAAACATTAAATAGAAACACCATTAACACAAGTCCAACTTCAAAGTCTCTTCTTTTAGCATTTGCTGTAATAATTACAGTATAATTATTGTTATTTACAAAAATTACATTTGATTAGAAATTAGAGACACTTAAAGACTTTAGACATGAACTACAAAAAATATTAACCCTGGTTTA
Organism: Seriola lalandi dorsalis; assembly: GCF_002814215.2. Lineage (NCBI taxonomy): Eukaryota > Metazoa > Chordata > Actinopteri > Carangiformes > Carangidae > Seriola > Seriola lalandi. The sequence goes on from NW_019524936.1 coordinate 734,091, forward strand.
TAAATGTGAACAGAAACGCGGGAATACTAGATGTGACCAATGATCAAAATGACTTCAATTTGAATGTTAATACAACATATGAAATTTTAAATTCCGTCTGTATAAATAATGGCATTTATTCATTTGATTTAATAGCATTGTGTTTTACCACACAATAAACAAAAATCATATTTAGTTTGATGTCTTAGAATAATACACCCCTGTCAGGCTGTCAAGACAAAGCAATCAAACACTGCCTTTCATTATCCAAATTGTCAATCTGTCACTTAGCAGGATAAGTGTTATAAATTGCCAAACGGAGCCCAGAAAAATATCCATGAATAAATTCAATCAAAACATAATATTTAAAGCCAAACAAGCACCAGAAAATAAAGCACAGCTGTAATTAAAATGTTGAAAAGTCTTACCATTTAAAAGAGCTGTATTTGGGATGCTGCTCGGTTCCTGGTTAAAACAAGCATGCTGGCACTCGTGGTAGTGCACAGACTCCAAGCAGACTCCCACCACCATGTCAGCCACTAATCCACTGGGGGGCAGCACCTCATCTACGGCAGCCCCTCACTAAAACCCGATGGGTTAAGCCGATAAGAGAGCGACCGGAGGACCGGGCGAGAGCCAAGGTATGCTGGAGCGACTTAGGACGGCAGCCCTTCAGGTCCCAGAGCGGCGAGGACCGCGAGCGGACGGCCGGAGCTGGCTGTTCACTCTCAGCCCCCTCATGCATTCATGCGCGCACTCAGGCTGCGCTGCTCTTCTTCGCATCTGACCGGGACTCCCTCTTTCCCCCGCGCCCATCTTCATATCCCCCCTAATAAGCCCTTTTGTGTCCATCTCTCTTTCTTTGATAAGTTGAAAGAACAACAAAAAGAGGGCGAGAAAGAGAGAGGCTTTCATTCAGCGGCTTGGCAGACATAAAGGTAGTGGAGTGCCGTCTATAGGAGTTGCCCTAACTTGGCTAAACTCAAGCAGCGGGGTGTCTCTCGTCATGTCATTAATCCCCAAAACTAGCCACGCTCCATTCACCACTAGTCACACTAAATTAAATACAAAATCAAAAACACAAACGCTGGGCAGAGAAAGTGTCAGAAAAAAAGGCTAAAGAAAGCATTCCGATCCAGGGCAAAGGGTGTGTGGTGTTGCAGCCACGTTGCACCGCAGTCCTGCCCGTCGGTAGCCCCAATTTTTGATGTAGGAAGCCCCGGAAAAAACAGCCACACAAAAGACAAAAAAAAAAAAAAAAAAAACACACAAAAAAAAAACAACTAGACATTTATCACCAAAAGAGCTTGTCATTGTAGTGCAGCTTTTGCACCTCCAACTCTCCTGCCTGAACTCTCTTCAGACTACTGAGGGGGGGAAAAGGAACCCCAACTCCAAAGTCAAACCTGCCACAACAAGCCAACAACAGCAGTTAAAACAATACCAAAAATACCAATAAATGGATACAAGCCCTGTATGGTTTTCGGGAGAGCTGGCAATAGAAAATTCAACCCGGCCAACTGGTGGCTTGAAGAGAGGAAGCCCACTCTTAAAGCCGTGATCCGACCATCCACTATACCACCGCTGTGAGCCTTTTAACCACAGCAGAAAAAAAATGACTATTGATCTTCAAATGGCGATAATTGAAAAGATCAAAAAGATTAAACAAAAAAATCAAGAATGTGCTGACTTACCATGTTATGATCCTTTTTTGTTGTAAGTTTTTGTTTAAATAAAAAAAAAAATATATTTGCTCAAAGATGCAGCATTGGAGGTGTCAAATTTTTGTAGCCGTCTCTTGATCGTATTACTTCCACAGTCCTGGTTTCCAATGCGTCTGAACTTTTTCCCTTTCTCTTTTATTTTGTTTGTGGTACCTAGCCTTTTTTTCCCCTGCTTAAGACTTTAAAAGCCTTCAGCTCAGTAAAGCAGCACAAATTATCTTGCCACCTTGCTCAGCTCTGATGCTTTGGCCGCTAACTTTGGAAGGCCCTTTACTACTGCATCAAAATTAGCATTGTCAAAGCAGTTAATGAATATTAATATTGTATTTGTCATTGGAGCTGGCCCATTGCTGAACTCCAAGTCATCCATCAGGGACAAGATTAAGCACACAATTATTTCTGACTGACAGGGACCAAATCTGGAAGATTTTTTTTTCCTCCAACAATTTAAAGAAAAAGACACAACATCATCTTAAGGTACCTCCCATGAGACGAGACAAGATTAATACACTTTTAATGAAGCAAGATTTCATGGTGCATGAACAGCAGGAACCTCAAAAAAAAAAGGAAAGGAATATAGAAATATTTTGAGTCGTAATTTTAACCATTTTTTAAGGATTGAAATCATAAATTAGAAATAATTTTGATGACGGCAGACAAAATTTAAATTCAAAGAACATCCTTCTTTTTTCTCTTTTGATGACATGTAACGGATTTATTCTGCTTGATTTTCTTTTTACAAGAAAGTCTGGATTTTTTTTTTTTTTCTGTTTCACCTTTGTTGGAACATTAAGAGAAATAAGATGTTTAAAGTGCTGCACTGTGAACAATGCTGGTGCTAAATTTAACATGAAACATTCATTAAAACCGTGGACCTCCAGCGCTCTCGGCAGAGCCTGGCGGAGCACCGACCGCTGAGGACCACACAGGCAGCCTCCATCAGCACCACCCGCCGCAGCAGCAGCGTTTCAGCTCCATCCAAGGAGCTTGCTCTCTCTCTCTCTCCCTGCTCTGCCACCCCGCTTCCCACAGAAACAACTTCACACCAGGAACCACGGCTCTGTCACACACGGCTCTCTGCACAATCTTTTTTTTTTTTTTTTCCCCAATCGTCATCAAATCTCTCAATCGCACAATCCTAAATATATTTCTAAATAATGGTGACAATTGCTCTGAACGGTTTAATAAATATAAATCTTTCTCACATCTTATTCCAAAGCATTCCTACCTGCAGCTGTCTTGAAAAAAATAAGCAGATGACATGCCACCTTCTTCTCTCCTCTGCACCCAAAGCTTCATAGTATCTTTTGCATGATTTTAAAAAGCAAAACACTTTCCTCTTTTCTCACATCTTGTAAATTCCGAGCAACACGGACTCAACCTTTACAAGCAGCATCCATCCTTTTTTTTTTTTTTTTTTTTGGGGACAATTATCTGATTAGTTTTCTCAGTTCAGTTATTTCGGTCAGAGGAACGGCCAAATGCAAGATCGTATTTGGGTCAAATGAAAACTTATTTTCTATTCACGCCCATATGAAGAATACATTCCAAAATGAAGTGAAAAGCATTGAAGGGGTTTTGCACAAAAAATGGCAGATGTGTGGCACTAATGCCAGCAGCCCAGTGAATTGGTGTGAGTGCGGAGGTCAAGCTGCGGGCTCACCTTGGAGCGCCGGGCCCCTGCTGACCACCCTGCCGGCTCCCTAATACCATTAGCAACCCTTAGATGAACATACTAAATTGCCCTTTTGTTCTCCTGGTGCCGATCCGGCCTCACCACCTCACTGGTATCACGGCACCAAATACAGATGGTGCTGCTTCTTTCTTAAAATGAAAAGCACGCATAAGAAAGCGTTCCGTTTTCCTGATTCTTCCGACTTCCAAAAGCCGTCGGCATTGCCGTAATTCTTTTTTTTTTAGCGCACCGTTCACATTTAAAACTTCCATATCATGTTGTAATATTTTTTATTAATTTACTTACTTATTTTAAAAGGTTATATAGATTTTCATTATCATAGATATAATTTCATATTAAAATTTACAGCTTATTTTTACAGGATCTCATAATGAGACGTCTGATGAATAAGACTTGATTCAATTCAGCAGTAAAGGATGAAAAATGTAATAAAATTAAGGAGCCAAACTGGATTTAACCAAAAATAAATTTTGAATTTTCTTACATTCATACTTTCAATAATTATTCTGAGCCAGAAAGACCAAATCATTTGTTGCTCAAAATGATCAGAGAAATACAATATCTAATATTGCAGCTCAGCATGAATTCACATGAATCCATAATTCCTTCGTAATACAAATATTAAAAATATGGATGTAAAATATAGATCTTACAAGTTAAATGGCTGCGGAAGAATGCCGCAAATTAAATTCTAATTAAACAAATGATCTTTTAATTGCTGTGACACAAGCACAGACACTGATTAAGTGTTCACGCAAGGCTTCCTATGAAAACAGGCACCGAACACAGAATCCCACCATGGCTTAATTCAAGTTGAGAGCCTAAAACAGGTCCAATCTAGGTGAGGAGGAGAGAAGGGAAGAGAGAGACGAGAGGGAGCAGAGCAGGCAGCTCTGTGGCCCAGCGTGATCACATCAGCGCTAGTATCAAATTAACTCTCCGACTTTGAAACTTATTGATCTGCTATTAAGACACTAGTGAACTTGATGAAGTGAGTGCTGTAGGTGACTCTGGGACTTCAAAGTCTCGCACCAGCCACATAAAACAAGCCACTTTGATCCCCGCTCCGCTCCTCGGATCTGGAGAGGGGGCTTCAGAGGAACCCCCCAATTCTACTCTCCTCTCTTTTCCCACTCACCCCGGGCACGGGCTCCGTCACTCTCTCCCTTTTCGCTTGCCACATCTGCTGATGCCCCGAGAACCGGCAAAGCACCGGTGGCACACAATGTTCAATCGCACTATATTTTACACAACAGTCAGCAAGTTGAGAGCACAGTAGTGTACAGTAGTGCAGACAGATCTCCTTTCTGATTGACCAAGAAAAAAATAAACCAACACACGCACGCACGCGCGCACAGATACACACACACACACACACAGAAAATGCAATGTGATGTCAAAATAACTACTAGAATAAGGCGGCCATCTACGCGTATTGGCATTAAAATTCAGTGTCGATAAGAAGGGGATTCTTCATGCCAAATACGGCATGTAATAAGGTCGGGCGATGAGAGAGACAATGCAGAGTGGGAGATAGCAGTGCTATTGTGTGGTGAATACATCCCCCTCTTTGCTTAAGGCAAGTCTTCCCACTACATTAAATACTGTGTGCTGCCAATCACACCTGCCTTTTTTTTTCATTTTGTGCCACTGGGTGGAGGTAGTAGTTAATGTTTTCAACATGCACCACATCACTATAATATACTGAAGCAGACACAAATCAGCACTGGCCCACAGAATACTTCTTCTCTCTTCCAACTCAAACTATAATAGGGAAAATGTAAAAAAAAAAAAAAAAAAAGAAAAAAAAGAAAAGAAAAGAAAAAATAAACAACAAAAAATAAATCTATCTTTTCCTCCTCGTTTTGCAACAAGACAGCCTGCAGGACCGAGAAACTAAATCTCAGGTTCACCCTCCACTGAGCTGCTAACTTCGCAGGATGGAGTAAAATAAATATTAACGGCTAAAATTAATCATCGGTAGGACAGGGTTTGCACTCAGGCTCCAGTGCTCACAAGCAGGGTGTGTGTGTATGTGTGTGTGTGTGTGTGTTTTTGTGTGCGAGTGTGTCTGCACTTGGAGTGCCGGGGCTAAGCTGTGTCTGTTTAATTAAGAGGGGTAAAACAGATGACAAATGCGAGACAGTTAAACATTTAATGTGTGCTTATCTCCCCCCTCATTTATTTAGTTGGGAGAGATTCAGAGTGGGTGGTGTTTTAAGAGTGATGCGCCGGCGAAACACTGGTGGAATTAGAACGCAGCCCTTGTGTGCCGTGACAAGTCAGCCAGCAACACACAGCCATTCCCTGACAATTGTTTTGACGTTTTGCAACTTAATTCTGTTTGATGAGAAAGAAAGGGATTACGTGATAAATCAAATAAACATAAATACAGATTCTACACGGCTGTTCGTGAAGAGGGAAAAATAAAAAAAAATAATAAATGAGTTTCAACGTAAATGACACAGTGTCACTTCATTATGGATATAGTATTTTTAGCAGCATTGCCTAAATTGTCAAAATAAACCATGCAATTAAAAATGCAACTGTATCAAAGGCCTAGTTTCTCCTTCATTTCACCTGACAAAGATTTAATTTTTTTTCTGGATGATCCCCATTGTGTATGTGGTGCTGATGCACATTGCCTAGAGTCAATGTCAAATCCCAGCTCCAATAGTCCCACAAAAAATACAGAACGAACAGTGCCCGCGGCACACACATCCCTTTACTCAACCCACTTGCAATATCTCACCCAAAGTTATCGCTTCCAATGTGACAATGTTAAAATGAAAAACAAAAAAATATATATATATATATATATATATAATATATATATATATATATAAAAATATATAAATGTATGTAGAGAGAGATAGATAAAAATGGGTGGCATGGGTGGAGGGGGGAAAAGAGGAGCTGAAACTAAAAAAGTAGAAAGAGGGAGAGGGAGAAAAAGAAGAAAAGGAGGAGGAGGAGGTGGAAGAGAAAAAAAGCCCTGTGCCACGAGCATATATAAGAGAAACCTTCACCAATTAGTGGGGAGAAACGGGAGAGGGAGCTGCCGCGGCGTCGGCACTCAAAGAGCCAGGCCTCGCGGCGAAGCTGTCATGTCGGCAGGATTGATCAACAGGCCTGCTATTTCTAATGGCATGTTGTCATGAAGCTGCAGCCATGGGGAGCCACCTGCCTCAGTCCTCGCACAGCACTCTGTGTGTGTGTGTGTGTGTGTGTGTGTGTGTGTGTGTGTGTCTGTGTGTGTGTGTTTGTGTGCATGAAAGATGGGGTTGGGGGTACTGCAGCAGCCATACCTATTCTGTGCCCATATATCTTTTACTAACAATTTGAAAACAGCCTAGAATCCTCCTCCCACTCTCTGGCAGTCTACCTTGCCTATCCCTGAAGGTGGAAGAAATGTGCCATCCTGGATTCTTCTTTATTCTCACACAACAGAGTCAAGCTATTGTAAAATCCAACACAATGGATACAAATGTATACTATGTGGTGTAGGGGGAAAACGTAAAGGAAAGCTAAAGGTTCAGAATAACTAACAAATAATATAATAACTCAGTACAAATAGAAATCCTGGCTTTATTTAGTCTTTCTTTTTTAATCAATTCCATTGTCTCACCATTCAACAAATTAATTCCTCTGTTGCGAAACAGGACATTACACGGGTAAAACTATCCCGAGTTAGCATTTGAAAGGCATTGCATTTGATTATAGCCAATTTTCCTTTTATGAAAAAAAAAAAAAAAAAAAAAAAACTGTCAATAATCAGCGACAATGGAAACTCATCTGCAAAATGTCGTCGCAGGAAAAGCACAATCAAAAACAAGGAAATTGCTTTATGGGGAAGAAAAAAAAAAAACGGTCACGTTATCCTTGTTTTTCAGTGATACTGCGACAAAAAACGGCTTCGTTCTTAGCCACGGCGGCCAAACAAGCCCAGCCTCGCTAACAATAAAAAGTCAAATAAAAGTTACAGAACTTGAGAGTTCAAGGTAACGCGGGCTACTTGGAGTGCGTGTCACGTACAGTTAACCTTTTTATCGAGCATGCCTGTGGTCTCATCAGTCGATGAAATTCTTTGCCCGCGGCGGTGGCTTAGCCGAGGGACACGGACCAATAGAAAAATATTTCATTGTGTTAGCATTTCAAATGGCGAGTGGAGGGTGGAGAGGAGGGCATTTGGAGGGGCGGTGGGGGAAGAAGCTCTAACCGATCGTTGCCAGCGGAATTAATTGCCTATTCTCAGAATAATGTCCCTTATCCACGATCCTCGGAGGGCCGAACGCTAGCTGAGGCCACTTTTTTTTTTTTTTTTGTTTGGTGTCTTCAAAAAGAAGAGCGCTTAGGGGTACTGGCCGTATTAGGGGTTTAGCTCAGTCCCCTTTAGGCCGGGAAAAATAATCAGAAGCACTGAACCAAACTCAACTAATCCGTGCCCCAATTAAAAACGCAAAACCCATTACACCTAACGCTAATGCGAATCAACAAATAAATACTTTTAAATCAATGATACATTTATCAAAAATTAGCGAATTCTAACTAATAATTTGATTATTACACGAAATTTACTTTAAGAAAAAAGGGCATGAGAAGCAAAGCGGCTACGTTTGGCTTTCAGCCAACGCTCGATAAATGGCTCAAGATGGAGCGACCCCGGTGGTGCTTCTATCCTTTTATTTAAGGGGATTTAAGTTCAAGCTCTGTTACACATTGGCCAAGCATATGCAATGACCCTAACTGATATTGGTGCATCTTTTAGCCACATCTTAATCTAACCTTTATAAAGCTCCGTGGCTTTTCAGACTCAAAACAGCATTAAGAACGAGTATTGTTTGGAGCGAGGAAGGAGGCAGCCCTGGGAGACGACTCTACAGAAAAGCTGGGCCGGGGCCGGGGCAGGAGCCCTCTGGAAAAACAGCTGCTTAGGCACTCCAATCAGTGGGAAAACAAAATCAAAACCCAACTGCTAAGAAGGGAGGACATTTTTTTTTTTTTTTTTTTTGAGGTGGAGGGGGCATCCCAAATGCTCCATCCCTTCCATATCGACGATTCGTGCTAGGTGTCGATTTCATCCCTCGGCAGATGGACGGGCGAATTCGCAGCAGTCCCCATTACACGCCTCTCCTTCGCTCATTGTGAATTCAGTCAACGAAGTCAATCTTATTAACTTCCGCGCCGGTTCACACATGACATTTTCTTCAATTTTCTCGCCAACATCAAAAACATCAATTAGCAGCTCGAAAATGGGAAGGAGCGAATGACAGAGTCCGATAACGCCAACTTATTTGAAGCTGAGGGTAAATCTATTCTCCAGTTTTGAATGTGTTCATTACAATTGCATTTTCAAAGAAGACCTCCAAATAGCAAAGAAATTAAATTTATCTCCTAGAAATGTCCAGAAATTGTTTTTTTCGCCTCTTTCTTTTTTTTTTTTTTTTAATCCTGTGTCTATCTCTCAGCCTCAGTGGGTGACACAAAGCATTGTGGTGCTGCATTTTCTTTTTCTCATTAGAACAGATCACAACTCCCACAGAAGTTGAAACCTTATACTGTAACCTCTAGTGTAACCCATAGAAATTATTTTAAAAGGAGTCCAACATTTCTTTAGGAAGAAAAGGAGGCGATAAAGTACCCTGCCAATGACCTACAGTTTTAGCTAAAATGCTAGATGATAATAAATGCAGTATCTATTTTTACCCAATAAGGGGAGCTATTATCAGATATATATAAAAAAAATACTTTAGAGGAAAATTGTTTTTTTCATATATATCAATCAATCTTCAAAATCAATCTTCACATAAGCATGAATCATTTAATTTACAGACGCACTACATCATCTATAATTTATTATTACATTTTGTTTATGTTGCACCAATATTGTCGGAGGTGAGCTTGAGCTAATTAAATTATATTCATCTATTTAAACAAAAAGAATATATTGTTGTAAAGAAGAATTAAAACAAAAAGGTTTTTCTATTTTTACTGGTTATTGCTAACTTTCTATATCTGTCTATACCAACAAATAAAAGAAAATAAATGTCAGAATAAATTAATAATACAGTGCAATTTACAACTCACCACCTTGACATTTTTTTCCAACCTATTTTAACAGAGACTTATATGTCTTTTGTTGCATAGATTCGATGTTGCTCTGTTACATTAAAGAAGAAAAAAAAAAAACATATCTGCCAAAAACCCAACTTCCATCTGAACTACCATTTTATCCACAGCCTCATTGATCACTTCCTGCTCCTCCGCATCACGGTTACATCAAAACCTGAAATACAAACCTACACATTAATGAAGCTCTCTCATGGCTCAACTCTTCTGCCTCCCATCACTGATGAACGTGTAACTCAATAAACCTTGCCCAGTAACCTTTAAGTAAAAGGCTTTTTTTTTTTTTTTTTGCCGATATCCAAACATTGTCAGACGGCTTCCTCATGCTTGAGTTACATCTCCGAGGGGGTGAACAAAAGCAACTTTAGTGGCTGTGGAAAGACACTCGTAATGCGAGGGGGAGCAGAGCGGTCGCATACGGAGCCGTGCGGATCACGTTCCTCCGGCCCATTGATTTCTGATCTTTTGACATTATTTAGTTGCTTTTTATTTTCTTGCCCGTCTTTTATTCCATGTCACAAAAGACAGAAATGTCCAAACAAGTGATGTTGGGAATATCTACTATCTGTCAAAAGAGCAGGCTTTTCCCGGCATTAAAGCGACCAAATGCTCTGACGCAGTGCCGAGAATCGGCGGGATGAAAATATCACTCTTTATAATGGAGGCTAATCAGATTTCGGAGGCCGTTTGCCTTCTAGCTAAAAGGAGATGGAAACGCGTGGAGCAATGGGGCTGTAACCAATACACTCCTAGTTCACATCGCCATCCTGATCTCAAGACAAAAGGCCTGCACTTTCTTCACATCTGATCTACGTGGTTTATACAGCCAAGAAAAATGGGTCACACAGTCAAAATCTAAATGAATGCTAAATGTAATTCTTATCCTAATTTCTGTTTTAAATAGAAATGGCTGAAAGGACAAAGCAGGCATGCTAAGTGCAGAGAAAGATGAGGAGATGCATCTGTAATACGGCTGTCGGCTGAATGTTGAACACACAGTAGTGATCAGTTCCATTAAGCAGGGATTTGATCATCTCCCCCGTGCGCTTTCACAGCCCAGCTTCAGATTAGATCACTGTGAAAATGGTCAAATGGTGTGTTTATCTCTCTGTAATTATTTTGATGCAGATGACAGAGATTGGTTGTTTGCATGTGGCTTGATGAGTGTGCACGGTGTGAGCCAAGACGTGCACACACAATAGCACACGCACGCACGCACACGCACACACACACACACGCTGGCGCAAAAAGAGCTGAATGGTTCCTCTCAATGCCATTAACCCATTAGATAGTTTCAACAAAGGCCTGAAATTGTGTTTTATGTGCAGAAAAAAAAACCCAAAAAAAACACAGTGCACATGCAATTACTGCACCATAATCCTTAAGTTATGACTAATATTAATGTTGTTGTGCAACACAAATGGACTTTCAATGAGACTGACACAGAAAACCCCAGGAAACAATGGGATGTGATGAGCTAAGCTTACAGCTGCAACCAAAGCAGGAAAACACCACTACACACATCTTGTCTTCTACTGCTTCGGTGGCATGAGTAAAAATATGTATCCCTCTTTCCATTGATAAAGACTGGGAGAGTTTGTTCAAATTCCAGGCGATGTGCTTCCAGAGAAACTTCTCTGTTGAAAAAGAAAACACAACAATAACTAGTTGGGCTCTTTACAGTTACCTCACATGGAGATGGGTAATTCGAGAAGAAGAAGAAAAAAAAACCTGAAACCATTTGCTCTCCTGCTTTTAGCCACTAAGGGAACTGACATCTATTGAGCAGATGTTTCTGTATTTCCAGCTGCGGTGACCTTGATTGCAAGTGTCTTAATCCTGAGGGCTAAGATCTTTCAGGTTGCCCTTCCGGAGAAGATGATATAATCATTTAGTTATATGAGATCATCTGCGTGATGGATCCATTCTCTTTGCTTGTCCTCACCTCTATTTTTACTTCACTCGAGTTAGGCTGTGTCACTAGATTACCGGCCCCTTTGTATCTACCTTTCCAATTACTTTTAAGAGTTGTGGATGGACAAATTTGTGCTTTCATGTCCCGTGTTGGCGGATGAGTCGCTGCTTCTGGACATGAAAGGAGAGTTTTTAATGAGCTGAGGTGAGGTTAATTGGTTCGCTAAGATCCTCCAAGTCATGTGCCTCTATATGAAATTAAGTCCATTTCCTGGAGTTTCCTCGGACGTATCTAATAACAAACACTTCAGGCCAATTTTCATTTCCCACAGAGAGGTGGGGGGGTGGGGGTGTCGGAGTTTGGTTGTTTGTGCTTATGTTACTTGCTTTCACCGCCCCACACTGTAAACGCTATCTGTGTTTGTGTTTCTTCAAAAGGACCAATGGTGTAATGTCGGCTCCCATTCTGAATTCTCATGAATGTCCTGTTGTTTAGAAAGTTCTGCAAATTCTGCTGTTTTTTTTTGTTTTGTTTTGTTTTGTTTTTTTTATCCGCAGGTACCTGAACGCTAATTACCAGCCAAGTACTTTTCTAAGTTTCGTTTGTAAAATCTGCAATTCCATGCAGCTGGACACTGTGTTTATGTAAGCTACTGTGGTTGCACATCGCAAAGACATCACCACACTTGATTTGTTGTAGGTCTCTATCAGTGCAGAGGAAATGGGCGTCCCTTATTGTCTTTTTTTTCTCATCATCACTGCAGCTTCATGCTTACACATCCCGATATTCTTGTGTTGGGAAAACAACTGCACTGTGCAGCAATGTTCATCTGCAAAATTCACAATTATCTGGAGCATAAACTGTTTTTTTTATAGATTGAATTTAAATGTCTTTTTTAGCTGAGATGCAACAAAAGACCAAAATTAAAACAATGTGTCTTGTGGTGAGCCCCCCCCCCCCCGAAACACTCTGGCTGGTTATTCCATGAACTTGTGGAAAACACTGATAGTGCTTTAGTCTCTATGCAAATCAGCTGCTGAGTACTGTGGTGCTACAGTGCGCAGGCTAGTTTCAAACATGATTGCTCCCATGTGTATTTGTTTACAATGGGACAATGAGGCTGCGTGAAGCCTTTGCTATTGTTTTCATTTCTCCAACAACACGGGGGGAAGGTTTTGCAGCGGTCGATCCATCACTGCTGTTGCTTCAGTGCTGCGTACACACCGCGACGCTCTAATCCTCCGCAGATGACCGGCCCTTTCACTTGCTATTAGGAACTACATGATGTGAATCTGCCCAGACTAAAAGACCTTGTAATCAACACTGGTGCAAACGTGTTAAGTTCAGCGTCTCGTTGAGGGTGGTGCTGGGGGGGTGGGGAGGTGGGTTCAATGGTCCTGACAGTGTAATTACGGGTTGCCGCCACAACGCAGCGGCCAGCGCACTCAACACTAATTCAATCCATCTTCATTTCCGAGAGCGACGCCCCTACCATTGATGGATAGTTATCATTAGAGAGTGACAAAGCACTGAAACGACTGAGGTGTGAGCAGCAAAGTGTGTGTGTGTGGGTGTGGGTGTGTACACTGGGCATTAAGTGGGAGGATGTGTCCTCTCAGATACACACTATTGCCCTAGACAGCAGGATTATATATTACAACAGGGATGAATACGGAGAGACGGGATGGGGAAAGAACTTTGGGTCAGGGAGGGGAGTTGCATCATTTACACACACACACACACACACACACACACACACACACACACACATAAATAAACACATAGAATACCCACATCGAGTATGTGTATGTGTTCACATACACGCACAAACAGTTTGGCTCACTGTGACCCCGACACACAGAGAGGCTATGGCTCGACTCACCAGCCTTTTATAGCATGCTGCTCAGACTGCTGACAGACACACACACACACACACACACACACACACACACACACACACACACACACACACACAGAAACAGAAACAGAAACATACACTCGCACAGGTCTGGGCACCGTCTGCAGCCAAACACTTAACCACAGGCTGTGATTGAGGCCGACTGGTCTGCTCCTCTATATTTTCAGTCTATATATTCAGTCCACCCTGGGCTGTATATCTTAATTATGTGCTCTGCCTCTTTTCCTGAAAGACCTGACATAGTCTGCTCGTCAGGCACTGGAGCAGCAGCAGGCCACTGAAATAAGGCCCTTCCAGTCTTTATGGGGCCTCCAGCTCAGCCACTGCATCATTACATGACTTTTAAGCTCTGGACAAAAACACAGTGGATGCCTCGTTCCCCGTGTCTCTCCCGGCATAACGGTGCCCGCACGCTTGCACACAATAGAGACGATCCGGTTTGTGGCATTTTTATTCCGTATCAAGCGGTACGTCTTCAAAAAAAAAAAAAAAAAAAAAAAAAAAAAAAAAAAAAAAGGGAGTTCCAGAAGTTTCCGGGACGACTAGCAAGCTGCGAAAGGCTGTAATGAGTAAACAACTCAAAAGGGTAGAAGGGGGAACAAATGGTCAGGAGAATTTTAACACAGTGCTGTGCTCAATGTGATTATCTCTCCTTTTTCCTTGCGGGTCGCAGCCTTAGGGGTCTCACACACACACACACACACACACACACACACACACACACACACACACACACACACACACACACACACACACACGTTAGGCTTTGCCATTTGAATGATTCAATCGCATCTGGAGTTCTCCATCGATTGTGCTCAATGACCCAGCAAAGGCCCATGTGGTGAGCGCCTGCCCCACCTCTACTGAATGAAACCACGTTCGAGCGGGAGCCAATATCACGGTCGCCCCTGTCCGTTAACCAGGAGGTGGTGCTACTGGGATGTAGAGCACTACATCATCTTTTTTTTGCTCGTACCGCTGAAAGGCAGATGGGGGATTTGTTCGGTAGGGGTTTTTAAATAAAAGTGGGGATTTAAAAAGGCTTTTCTGATACACGGAGTTGTAGACACTTCCTCAAAGACAAAGAGACGCACTCCGTTTTACTGTTGGTGTCGATTTTAGCGGCAGAGAGCGGCGAGAGGTTCACAGTCAGGTGATGCCGCCTGCTTGAATGCATAAGATTCCCAGGCTTGTGAGCTCTTGTTCAGTTTGGCTCGCTGCGAGGAATGAATGGTTTGCTACATCCCTCCAACCTCTCTGCACATACACCCACATAATTAAATCCGATGCTTACTCATGCACATTCCTGATGCACTATTATACTGCTCGCGCATGGCGTACGTAACAACGGCTTTGGCGATTTGCGCGCATTGCATGCAGGCATATGAGCTCGGCGGCCGATGTGCTGCCGTAGACTGGCTGGCCTGCTTGCAGACCCTGCAGTTTGTTTAGCAACACTCCTTTTGACGACGCCCGAAGGGTGCAATTAAGCCCAATTAGAGCCTGTCGGTTTTATTAAGAGCCACAGACTGGCCAGGCTCGGGGGCAGTGAGGGGTGGGAGGAGGAGGAGAGGGAGGAGGAGAGTCTGTAGCACCAAGCTACTGCTTCTCTTGAGAAACTAGTCAAGCACCGCAGAGAGGAAACTGGTGTAAATGTACTGTATGCCAACTAAACACGTTAAATAGAAAACGACAGCTGCAGCACACAAAATGACTAACTGGTGTTACCGGGGTTGGACTTAAAATTGCCAAGGTCTTCATAACTAGGTTAGGTTCAGCAGGTCAGCGCAGGCGCTCTCCGTTCAAGTGCACAGAGATTGCATATAAAAGCTACTTGAAAGTACAGTTTTGTGATCAGAGAACCCAAAGGGATCAATGGACGACAAAACCGACTCGTCTATAAATACCCACTGGCTACAGTGAATGCAGACATGTGTGGATGCAGATGTCACAAAGCATTTTCGGAAGGGGGTTAGGGGGTGGTGGCTGTGTAGTTATGTGAGCCAGCCCTGATATATT
Organism: Seriola lalandi dorsalis; assembly: GCF_002814215.2. Taxonomy (NCBI): domain Eukaryota; kingdom Metazoa; phylum Chordata; class Actinopteri; order Carangiformes; family Carangidae; genus Seriola; species Seriola lalandi. Next base: position 749,471 of record NW_019524936.1, read on the forward strand.
AGTGTGGTTGTGAATAGAGCAATACAGCTGGCTTGGAACAAAAACTGCAGCATCGCTTTCATCAGCAAATCAAAAAAAAAAAAAAAAAAAAAAAAAAACGCAAATGAATGTATCATTTTTCCCCCCTCACAATTCCTTTTCCGTCGACCCCTCGACAGAGATGTTTACAGATAGCTATCATTCCCCCTCTTTTTCACATTTGCGCTTGGACATGTTTCAAAAGACCGGGCCTTTTCATCTCCCCTCTCGCTGTGAGGAAATTTGCTCCTTAATGGCTTTCAAAACAGGAAGCACAGACAATAAAAAAAAGGAGAAGTGAGAAGAACGCTTCGCTCCCCCCCCACCACACACACACACCACCA
>NW_019524936.1:749852-759852 GCF_002814215.2 Seriola lalandi dorsalis
CCCCCACCCCATCCCCTCTTCAGTCGACGCATCCTTTGCGGAGCTGAGTGCTGCAGCACACTGCTGCTGTGCCAAGGTGCCAACTGTGCCAGTCACACTGACCTCCATCTGCAGGCAACTTGATACCATCTCTTCAACCGCCGCGTACTCCCACTGAATGGGTACGCTCAGTCACAGTGAAGTCTGAATGCCATTCAAGGCTCAGGCTTGGAATTGTGTTTCGAGTTTGTGTGCTATTGTATTCTTTGTTCACAGCTGTTGTGTAAAAAAAAAAAAAAAAAAATCCTTTATCACTAAGCTGAATACTAAAAGGGTTGTATTGGAGGAATGCACACAGGAATACATTACTGCCAATGTGCAAATCATTCCACTATCAGGCAAATTAGAGCTGATTTTTCACAAGTCTTTATCAATGACCCTCAGAAGAGTGAGGTTGAACTGCTACGGACCGGCTCAAATTACTACTTAGAATGGTCTCTTGCCAAGTACTAAGCGTACTATTTTAATAGTATATGTAGGTGTCTGTTTACTCATGTTGTATTCATAATTCCGCCTCCTGCAGGGCATCCGTGTCCACTGAGTGCCCTTGAACATGCCATGAGTAGTCTTTCTGCGCCTCAACTAAAAAGAGACCTGAAAGACAGCTACACACGCTTCCGCACAGTTGGATAAAACAAACCTTAACCACACAACTCAACCTCACCAAAGAACTAGCTTTTTTTCAAAAGATGTTCAGAAGAGTGTTTTTTTTTTTTTTTCCTCTCCCTCCTCGTCTTTGCTTTTTCGCTCCCTGGGTAAAACAAATGCATCATTTTTCAGTAAAAAAAATAAAAATAAATAAATAAAAAAAATCTTTACTCCCTCCCCTCCCTCCCATTGTGCCATTTCCGTGTATGGAAGTGTTCCCTCCCATTGATTTTCTCCCAGCCTAGGGCCCTACCCAACACGAGCCGCTTCCTTGCCGGTGTCATCTCCTTGTGCCTTTCTGCTTTTAACTGAGTTTTACTCTTGTGGCATAATGTACAACTGCCAAACTAGCGGTGGGGGTGTGTGGGGTGCTCTGGGTGTGCAATGGGAGGAAAAACTGATACATGCACTCAAAAGTTTCGGCTATCGATTTCTTTTTGATGCAGATAGGGGAAAAAAAGAGAACTGTTCAAAGCTGCAGAGAGCCTTTTTGATCACCACCACAGTCGAGCCAGTTGCTAATGTTGTTGGTAGTAAGGCACAAGGATTGCGCGTGTTTTGTCTGTGCATTACATTTTCTTTGTTGTGCATTGTGTTGTGGTTTCAGCCTCTGATTCTGTGCGGTCAGAGCGCTTATTAAATGTGGTGACCAACATGCATTCCTGTCAAGGCCAGCCATCATTAATGTGCGCGATCGCCTGGAAAAAGTGTCATTTCCGATGGAGGATGTCAAAGTCGTCAGATTAGGCCTCCAGCTCCAGCTCAGAAAAACACAGTAATAAAAAAATAAAAAATAAAAACTGCAGGCTTGTGAGAAAACAAAGATGGGCAGGACTCCTCGAGGGAGTAGCCAGTTTTACAGAGCTAAGGAAAAGAAAACGTGTGCATGTGCAACAGAAATGAATGAGTGAACAGTGGAGAAAAAAAAAAAGAAAAAAAAAAGAATGATACATGTCGGGAATAATATCCACATACGCAAAAGATAGGATACTGAAATCAAAAGGCGAGAGAGAGCCATGTGCAGAGATCCAGGGATGGAGGGGAAGAGCTAGCAGGAGTATTTCTCAGCCACTGCAGCTCCTCATCCACAGCTTCTGCTCCCCGCTCTGCCGTCCCTCTGTGATGTGTGCCTGTGTCCACTGGGGGCTACAATTAGCCCATCAAACTCATTACAGCCGGGAATCCACACCGCGGCTCCAATCCCCTTCTCTGGCTCTCCGAAGCCTGGGTTCCTCCAAAGAGACAGGCAACTTGTAAGACTCGGGGAGGTAGCCTTTGATGTGCCAGGTTCTGCCGAGGTCTCCCCTTTTTGCTCAAATCAAGACTGAGGAGATAAAATAATTAAAATGGCGGGAGAGGCAGGCTGACACCGCACTATGCACTACGCCTGTGCACCTACAGGACCCTGGCCTTTACAGGTAGGGGGTGCACCTCAGTATTAGAGCACATATCAGTTCCCCGGTGACTGGTGAAGCAATAACAAGTCACATGCCAGTTCAGCGATGTTCTTTATGCCAGCGCTATAAATCTGTCTTGTGGCTTCTCCTGGCTTCTGATTGGCGGGCTCCGTTTCCGTCTGTGTCTGTCAGTTAAGGGCTTTCTACCCTGTAGCAGTAGTTTCACAACCTTTCCTGGCCTGTTGCCCTGTATTTACTTCAGTCCAAAAATCATTTGCCCGTAAATCAATTAGGCAACCTAAAATCAATCAACAATTTTAATAATCCGTTGATTATTTATGTGATTTACCATGCAAAAACCAAGCAAACTTTTTTTTCTCCATGTTTTCCATCTCTATTGCAAGAATCTGCTGCTTTTCCAGTTTATATGATCAAATGAAATATATTGAATCATATTTAAAGTTATTAAATTAGCTTTGGGTTTTTGACTCCACATTGGATTATGGGAACATGTGAAAGACATTTTCTGACATCAACATAATCATTATTTTCAGTCCATAAGCTCATCTGTAAACCTGAGTGTGCGGTTACACAAGCCTTTTTTTTTTTCCTCGTTCTAAAAAGAAAATAGTTGTAAATGTATTAATTTTTATATGCAAGTCTTTAGAAGTCGTCCACGATCTCGCCTGCATCTCCAGAGGTCCCGAGTCGTGTCCAGACCCCAAGCTGAACAAACTGTGGGCCAGAGGTTCAGATGGTGTGCTGCGTTACGTTGTGTAAGACACAGCTCCACTTCTGTCTCAGCTCCAGTGGGGCTCAGTGGCAGACAGCCAGGTAATTACACAGCACTGACTACCAGCCCGGAGAGAAAGGCCCCACTACCACAGACACACACACACACACAAAAACACTTATTTGCATTCACAGAGTATACAGATCACACAACCCCACCTGGACGTACACCATATCTTTCTCCCATTCTCTCTCTTCTTCCTCCTCACACTCACTCTCTCTCACACACACACACACACACACACACACACACACACACACACAGCCAAACACAAGGACTCCATTATGTCAAGGAGGATTACAATGACTCCAACCTGACCCAGCTCTGCAGCCGCTCTGCCGCTGGCGTGAGTGTGCCTGAATTTACTGTTTGAGGTAAAAAAAAAAAAAGACTGTCCACAGTTTAAACAGGTGTGTACTTATGCAGATGCGCAGCTCAAACATGTGGTTTGCATTAGTCGCTGCAGTGGAGCCAAAGAGAGCTTTTCCCTCGAAGCGGTCCAGCCCAACATGTCATTTGGGGTTGGTGATCTATTCACTTTCAATTCCCTGAATTCTGGAAATGGATATTTCCTCAAAATTCCAAAAGGTAGATGTATGAATAATCTATTAAGTTGTACCTCTATGCAAAGTTTGGAGTTGTAAGTAATATCTCAAGAATGTTTTGCCATTGTTTAAGTCGAGGAGTGGAATTACTGACAGACTTATTGCAGGAGACGTTTGGATGAGAAAAAAAAAAATTAGCACAGTTTGTATGAATCTTTTTCTTTGTGGTCGGACAATGAAGGGGCTTCACAAGTAAAACAGAATACAATGTATCATGTTGGGCATATACCTGCCTCCATCACATCACAGTTAAACACATTTGTTGATTCAGAATGTAAAGGTGCACAAAGACCCTTTCTTTATAAACCCTTGCAACAGGCATCCAAACACAATGGTGCATAACAATGTCTTGACCCACTCCACCACAGAGTCTGCAGACTGAATGTCACTTCAAGAAGCAAATATTTTATATTATCTTCAAGGCCGATTCCTTTCCGTTTTGTTATTCACTAACCCAAACAGGCCTGCTCTGAGTTGGCTGAATGTAAAATAGATCTATTCTAAATCAAGAGTGCAATGATAATTCTCGATGGTAATGCGATTAATTCCATTATCATAAGCACATTAAGATTTCAAAACCTATATATGAAGTTGTAAAGTGCATGAATGTGGCTGGAGTACAGCAACAACATGGGTTAGTTATTTCATTCTGACATTACAAAAGCACCAAAAAGTGAGTTGGCATAAAGGCGGGCAAATTGCACCAACAAAACGAAAGGGAAGTCAAGGAAGCAGGAGGTATTCTCTCTCCCCTGTTGGTTATCCCAGACGTTTTCCAAAGAAAGAATCTTGTTTAAAAAAAAAAAATGTCATGGATTCCAGTGAATGCCAGTGAGAATCAAGCAAGCTATTCATGCTGCCAGTTGATTTAGGCACGCCTCGCTACACACCAATCAGCCCGGCCCCGGCCTCGCCAGCCACTCACTTGTCTGCCATTCCAACACAAGATGGAGACAGTGCCAAAAGTTCCAATTAAAATATCCATTTGTGATGTCTGTGCAGAAAAAAAAGAACAAAAAAAAAAAAAACAAGTACCAGGCTTTTTCGATAGCGTAGGAGAAAATACAACAAAAGCTGCCAAAATTCTGTGGACAAGCCACATACTTAAGAGTTTTCTGTCTACACAAACTAAATAAGTATGAGGAGTGTGTATGTAGGCAGAATGTTTGTGCACGAGAAAGGGAGACAGACAGAGCGTGTGCGTGCACGGGAGTGGAAGCGTCTTGTTATGGAGGAACAGAGCATGTTGCAGATAAGAGGGCGACGCTGTTCAAAGAAAAAGGCAGGCCGGTAAAGTGCGCGCCGATTCGACATCATTGCCTCGCTGTCCCTTAATGAGCCTGGAGAGGAAGTCTGGTGTCCATCGAATCCCCTCCTGTCTCGCTCCAATCACGCTGCCGGGCTTTTTATTCAAATCTCACACCAAACTGTCACACAGCCAGTCTGGCCGCGCTGTTTATCTTACTCCAGGAGGATGTTAACAAGACAAATGAATGAATAAATACACAAATAATGCGTTTAGGTAATGTTAATAATGAATGAAATGGAAGCTGCTTTTTGACAGTAACGCTGCACTAAGGATTCTTCCCAACTTTGGTGACAGGCTTGTTTATTCTTTTCCCAGCATGCAATTCTCTGCATCTTCCGAAGGCAAAGTCTGGCCAATGCCGAGCGTCTATAGCACATCTCGCTGATGAGAAAAAGTGCTCTGACACATTACTTTAGACTTCTCTTCCATGAAAAACAGCCCATATACCGTCAAGATTGAGCCATTCCCCCCTTCATCCGAAACCTCTCGTATGATGATCCTTCTTAATCTCATGGAATCCAGGTCTCCTTTTCACCCCATCACACTTCCCTCCTCCTATGACATGACAGATATCAGTGACGCTTTAGCAGGCCATTCAGTTAGACAAGATTTTTTTTTTTTTTTTTTTTTTTGAAAGGCTGGATAAATAAATACAAAAGCATGTGCACACCTGCACAGCTATGCAAGAGAGAGTCAAATCGCAACGTCACCTGCCTCAAAGAAGTGTCCCAAACTTCCAAGACTATTAGAAAAAACAAAAAACAAAACAAAAAAACTGGAGCGGGGGAAAAATGCTCAAAGAAACTGACTGGGTAGGAAAATAAGTCTCACATCAAATTCCTTCCCCGGGCCGAGACAAAAGCAGGGCCTGGCATTCAGACACCGTCGACTACACAGACGGAGAAGACAGAGGAGAAAAAAAATAAATAAATAACAACACGCACATCAAAAACCAGAGCCAAACAAATCCGAGAAAAGTTCAGATAGGTCTTCATTGGAACTGCCGAGAGGAACGAAATCAAATAAATTGGGGGGTTAGTTTCGTTCAGGCTGGCCCGACAAATCTCAAAACACTGTTTAGAATATATGAGGAAGGTGACATAGGACGATGCTAAATGACTAAGAAAGCAGATACCCGGTGTTTACCCCTGCAAACTCTAAAAGAGAAGCCCCTCTCCTGTTATGAAGTGGGTGGGAGCAGAAAAATGAATTCGAGGCAGCTTAAGTGCTCTCTGGAATCACTCAGCATTCCGCCTTCCTCAACACACACACACACACACACACACACACATCCACAGAGTTCAAATTTGACTGTGACAGTGTGTTCATCCATAACTGTAAATTGTTCTTTGGGGAATTTGGCCGGCCTTCATACCGCCACCCCCCCAATCTTTCCCCACTCTACTCCTCTCCCCCTTCCAGAAAGCTGTCTCTATCACTCTCTATCACAAGCTGCTTGTTCATACTTCATGTATACAACAGACAGTCGCCCGAGCAATAGTGGGATCGCTCAATGCTGAGCCAGAGATGATCTGGATCTGGAGATTACAGTGAAGGACGCTGCAATAGCTTCTTCATTTATCTTAGTACTTCCCTGGTATCCCGCAAGGTATAGCTACCGGCGCTGGTACACGGTTTAAATATTTTGAAACAGGAAATCCTGAACGGCTTCAAGCGTCAAAGCATCTGAGCACCAAACCTTCCCCGGTGCTAATGAATTCAGTCCTGCTCAGTGATAATAAAAAAAGTATTTGGACCGTTCACGAAGACTGACTGAAGCTTTCTAGCTCACACGAACACTGTGTATTCTTAAAAGGCCTTATTACGGCCAGTCAGTGTACTAGAGTTCTCCTGGAGAACACAAACTTTTCTTTAACTTGTTCCGCTCAGGCGGAGAACCCGTACATGCGCCACTACGCCGAGGTTGCAGAGCAGAAGGAAACCGTCGTCGCCAGCTCCAGTTAGCGGGAAAGCTGTTTAACCGCTAACAATGATCTGGTTAGCAGCAATTCAAACTTTTAAACAGTGACTCAAACGGGATATCCCATGCACAAAACATTTGACAAACTGCTACCCCTCCGCCACCTCTGCCACTTTCCACACTTTAGGTCTGGTTGTTGTTGTAGGAAACTGACAGCTTCCTACATATAGAGAAAGCCTGACTTTTCTTTGTTGTGATTGGTTGGCTCAAATACCTACAAAAAATGCATGCTCCTCTAGAAAGTCAAAAAGAAATGTTGTACCTCCAGAAAGGCTGTTGGTTTGTAAGAAGCACAACAGTGCACACACACCCTATAGTTGTAAAGTATCAGCTCAATCTTTCAGCTGAAAGGCCAGTGATTTCATGTACCCATGGTACATGCATGCTACAACACATGTGCCGGTGTCATAACACTCAAGAGCCAAAAACTGCTCTGCATTCTGCGGGCCACCCCCTGGGATATTTACCAAATCACTTCACCCTGTTCTCAAAAGTTCACTTCCAAACTTCCTGGAAAAAGGAGCAGATATTTCTGAGGAATAACAAAGAGGGTTAGTGAGAGTAATAACATTGTGTTTAATCCCACACAATTCTGCCTCGTACCAGAGTGAGAACAGCAAGCCAAAAGGGACTTGCAGCAAAAACAAATCAGCGCTCTTGCAGACGGATGTGTGTTAGCAACGCATAACAGCAGAATTAAGTGTCAGGGGTTTATCTATAAGAAAAATACCACAGTTTATCAAACCTGTGCTTCATCCAGTAGGAACCTACTGTTGAAAAACAAGCTGAACTAAGGTTGAAAAAGAAAAGTTGTCATGTATTAACACTGTTTCCCTATTCCCTCTCAATCCCCCCCCCCCCTTCCTTTCTGCCCCCTTCTTCTGTTTCCACGTAGTTCCCCTCCTCTTTGTGGCTCAGCTCAGACCTCAAACCCTTCCATGCTGCTGCTGGGAAAAAAAAAAAAAAATGAGGTCACGGATCGCCTTACTCCAGCCTGCCTCCGTATGGTCACAGACCCCCCCTCCCCCTCCCTGTTTCGTTTCTTGCCTCCCTCTCCACTCCCACCCTTCCCGTGCCCTCGGCCCAGTGCTAATTGGTAAATCTGTTGAACCATGCCAGCCCCAACAATAAGACACCTGGAGTTCTGTCAAAACAAGTTTCTCTGTGAAACGGCCTCCAGTGTTAATACAGTAGCGCAGGGAGCTGCTGAGTCTGTTGTCGCTCTTGAGGCCGGCCGCAGAACGGAGCCGGGGATCACGCTATCTGGGGAAATTAGTCAAAGATGAGTGCACTCGACTGTCAGTCTGTCAGGAGTGGTTCATCATAAATTAGATTATTTATCAATATCATTTCTGAACCTTGATCCTGGCTCTTTGTGCAAATGAACTATGACCAAATCATGATTACCACATCTCTCTAAAGCCTGCTGAGTGTCTTTTTTTTTTTTTTTTGATCCTCCTGCTCAGTATTGGCTCCACGCGCGCCTGCGAGTCCGATCTCTGGGTTAAATGGGTTCACCTCATTGTATGCAAACACACACACACACACACACACACAAAAAAAAAAAAGTTATCTAACCTGAAGTGACCTGGCTCCGACTACCTGTCATCTAAAACTCAGGTCACACCTTAGATGCATGGATACTACATATGCACTGGAGTAGACAAAGGTGTGTTTGTAAGACACAAACACACATACACACAGAGAGACAGACAGGCACACCCAACAGTGATCCTGCCAGACCTTGTCAAACAAGTTCTAGCAAAGGCGCTTGTATAAGAGAGGGAGGGGAGGGAGGCAGCATGTTGACATGGGGAGAGGAATGTTTTTTGTTTTTTTTGCTTCTTCCTTTTTTTTTTTTGTTTTAAATCCTTGTAGACTCCACCATCATATTAATAGCTGTTTGCACAATCAAGCATGGTTTACCTTCTTTCTTTTTCCTTTTTTTTTTTGAAGGACTCATGTTATTTACCGACAACAAAGGCCCTGCAGAGTGTGCAAAATCAACAAGCAATTGATTAGTCAAACAATTCAAGTAGGCAATCCACAGAGCCATGGTCGCCTCAGAGGAGATTAATAAGTTCCCCTTTGGGCTTCATAATGCCAGCCTCTTTCTAGCTTCACAGAGCCTAACTGAAGCAAACCAAAACAAGGCTTACTGATGTCCTCAGCATGTTAGCTCTGCAGTAAAAAAAAAAAAATCAAGATAAATTTTACCTTTGGGCTCCAGTTTCTTTAAATTACAGCTAGTATTCGAGGGACTGATTTATAGAGGATTCTGGCCTGTGACACTATTTCGAATTAGAGGGGGACATGAAGTATTTAATCTGAATCTTCAACCGAGGGACATAAACTGTGTGTTATTGCCCCATCTATCTCTCCGCTCTTACATCCAGATGCTGTTAATAGAGAGAAGTCTTCAAAACAGCTGCGCAAAAGAAATACAAACAAAACTGAAAGACTCCCATCTCCTGCTGGTGGATTCTCAGCTTATTCAAACCAAATACATCCACGTCTTTGTGACAACTACTCCCGAAGCTGAAAAAGGATGTTGTAATTAAACCGGAGCGATCCAGAAACCGAGACCCGTTCGGCTGAGGACAAACACAGAAGGCAAACAGAGATCTTAAAACACAGAAATGAGTTAAAAGCCAAAAAACGAATCTGGACGAGAAGACAACTCGACTCCCTCGTGAAAGCTGGACAGTCTTTGTTTAGTGTTGAAAAAAAAAAAATGTAAGTAAGCACATTGGTCAAATGTATGAGGCCTCCCACACAAATATCCAATCACGGGGAACTGGCATTTTAGACATTAAAAAGCACATCAGCATCAAAGCAGCAGCACTGAATTAGCACAAAGCGCAACACAGCATGATTATCATTCATCATCACCAGAGATTTAGGTTTTTCATTCATTATTTTTTGCTTTTAAATCATCAATTATCAGTTGTTAATTTGTGTGTGGAATCAACCAAAAAAATCCAACAAGATATTTTTGGAATTCAAAGGTCTCTCACCAAATGAAATTGGTGAAGGCTCAGATCTGACTGTCCGGGGAATTCCCAGCAGAAGGGCCCCTGAAAGGCAAAGATGGACGTTCCCAAGTCACACAATTATATCAGCTCTCCATCTCTCCTCCACTCTCTCTCATACATACACACACATACACACACACACACACACACACACACACACACACACAAACATGCACATCTGCACACAATCCCA
>NW_019524936.1:763624-770410 GCF_002814215.2 Seriola lalandi dorsalis
CCTCCATTGCTCTCCTCAGCCACAACTTTCTAACAGGCTTTATCTACAGCCATCTATATCTCTCCTTCTATCTCTCACTGTCTGTCTATTGTTGTTTCAACTGTGTCAGGGTCACTCAGGCTTCAGATCGCTGTTATCTAGCAGGCCAATCGACGGCTTCTTATCACTGCCAATGCAGCCTGCTAGCGCTCCAGGCAGGGAGAGGTCAAGGTGCCCGAGTGTTTCTTCGCATTTGTAAACAAAAAGAAACTACCGTTTACAGCCCAATTTATTGATAAGGGGATCACGTACTGGAACATGCCGGCGTCCTGTAGTAAAAAAAAAAAAATAAAAAAAAAAAAAAAGCTTGACTGATTGAGTGACACCAGCAGGAGTCCGTGTGGGGTTATCATTGGCATTCACGATGCTGTCCACAGTAATCTGTCTTTTCTATATGTACGACAGCCAGTATGATGCAAACCAGCGAAACATTCAATCACACTTCCTTCTCAGTCAGAGGTGGATGCTGGAGCAGGATGGAAGGGGCGCCAACAATACAAGCTGCATTTCACATTCAATTTCATCACTTGTGCCAACAGCGAGTTGTGTGCCTATGCAGTGATGCTGCAATGCCTCTGATCTTATCAGCCTGTGTACTCTATCAAACAGATCACACTAGGGCCGGGCAATATGACCACAAATATTACAATATATTCTCTCTTATTGATCAGTGTCAGAACTAATTACGATATGCATTTAACGGCGCTGCCGCCGCTCCGTGCTGCTTTCGCCTTTCTGCTCAGAGCTAAAGCCCCTTAAAAAGAAAAAAAGAAAAAAAAAAAAAGAGAGAAAGCAGACGGTTCATTTAAGTTGATATTTATCATCAACTCCAACCGTTTTTCTTGACCTTGCCAAGACATCTTTGGAATTCGAAATAGTCTCTTCACTTCATTAGCGTCTGAGGTTTTGCTAAAATCGCCTCATCATCTGCGGTCAGAAACCTCAAATCCCAATCACGTTCAATTGTCGTTCCTCGGCCCGCCTGTGCCCAAAATTGCACAGAAAATCCAATAATGGATAAGAAAAAACTGTGTTTTTGACTTGACCTCACTGAATGTAATATGCATACTATACCAAAACCTCAGAAGCACTGGCAAATTTCTGTTACTGTTAAACCACTGTTCACAATTTATTTTTACTGTAATCCAAGCTTCGGCTTCATCTGACATGATATCCCAAACTATGATCTGGAAATGTTCTCATATCCCAGGAAAAGTTGCTAGTAATTAACACGATGTTCACGACACAGTCGCTCAGGATTTTTTACAAAGTTGAACCAAAAACAATTGCCAACAATTGATTGACGTTTTACAATTTTGCTCAACCTCTACTTTTTCACCAACATGTTAATTTTTACATGTCTCAAATCTATCATTCATCACCAATCTTCCTATCATCTTTTCATGCAACTCATTGGGTTCAATCACAGCGTTTTATTGTTGTGAATCGGTATCTAACTTCAACGATGTGCGAGCTTATTTTTTTCCATTTGACTGGTTGTCCATCTTTTGTTGTTTCAAGTCTGTTTTCGCCCCACAGCCAGTTTCTGTTTTTGTGATGAGTAGCTGGTGTTGTCTGTTTGTTCCAAGCCTGTTAAGTGTTGCACACTTGCCTGTTTGTATTACAAATGTCTGTGGACATTGTGAAAAACAGATCCTTAAATTTAGGGTTTCAAAAAAAACAACAACAAAAAAAAACATCCAAAAATATATTGTTATAATTATGGATCATTTTAGAACCCAAGTCATCGTTAAGCAATAAAATAAAACGTATATATAACAACAGAAATGTATATAAAATGCGTCATAACGTCACTAACACATTCTAAAAACTTGTGGCTGCAACCAATACACTTTACTTTTGTTCTAAAACTTCCTGAATCGTACAGCAGCAGGAGTTTAGGTGGATGTGAGGTGGTGAGTATTTACAGCCATATGACTCATAGCAGGATAAAACCTCAAGTATTTACCTGCAGCTTTTGCTTCCTACAACAAGTTTAATGACTTCATAGGAGCTGGGACTTTTTCAGCGTCTCCTAAAATAACAGAGTAAGAAGAGGCCCCTGAACTCTTTGGTATAAAAATAACAGCAGCATCACAGGGGGAGATAAGGAGGGCCTTAGCTGGGCTTGTTTTGTTCAGAACAACACTGTCATCTCGAGCTCTTTGTCTTAAACGCAACTTTTGACAAGGTTTCTGTTTCAAATATACAACCTTGTCGACTCCTGCTATTTTAAGATGTGCTTAACTTAAATTGGCAAAATACCAAGGAGGCCTCGGCTCACCAACTTCTGAGTAACTGTTTGAGATGGGTTTTTATTACAGACAGTAAAACTAACTGAACTGATCAAATGTCAAATGTGACTCAGAGGGACACCGTTTCTTGACAGTGTAATTTGTGCGATAAAAATTATCACTGCCTTCCGTGTGAGCTCCAGAGCCATGACGACGCCTGACTGTGTTGATGCACAGAGTACATAAAAGAAAAAAAAAGAAAAAAAAAAAGGGTCATCTGTGTGTTATTAGCTCCAGCGCTGAACTTTTCCCACAGGAGATGCTGCATTCAAGAGCACACAAACTTGGAAGGCCTCTCCATCTAAAATCGTTATGCGCTTTTCAAATTTTTCGTGTTCATAACAATATGTAGAAGATGCACCACTCCAAAACAAAAAAGTGAAACAACTGTGCCAATGATGGCCCGAGGGCATTCATGGTCACCTCATTAATTCTGCTCAGTCCCCACTCTCATTGATTTTCCTGGCTCGCTAACCCCGTGACCACATACGTACACCTCCCTATGTTCAACCTTTTCGCTGACCTCCTGAAAACTTTATGCCTTTGGCTAACTGCTAAGTTCACATCCAACTGTTCATTCTAGAGCTGCTAGCCTCTTAGATATTGACATGCCTGGGGTGGATGCTCTGTTATGTGTATGTGCTGCATATGCCCCTATGGCGGTCCAGCCAACTCTCCTGCCAGAGTACTCCTCCAACTCCATGGATAGGGTAATCAATGTTGAAGGAGCGCCCACACTTTCTTCAAAGACAGCATGTTAGCAGCCCAGCGTAAGCTCATTCTCATGAAAAAAAAGTTGTCAACATGAGACCAGTTTTTCATTATCGTCCAGCTTGGTACAAAGCCGAGCTGGGAGTTATCATTTTCTCTGGGATTACAGGCGGCGTGGCTGTCCGAAGAACAACTGCTGCACCTGCCACAGTGGCAGCCCCCAGCGCCATCCGCCTTCGTGATCACTCACTAACGAGACAAAAGCACTACTCTCTGCAACCCACAAAACTTTCATTGTCAAAATCTGCACGTATAGAAGAAGAAGTTTACATAAAACTGACTGGGCTCCTTAGTGACTGTGATTTACGGGTAAATGCAAACAAATATGCATTTTTCCAGTTAAAGCATCCATTCATTGGGAAAAGGGGGAAGGGCTTTAACACTGAAGATGTTTTCAGGATGGATGAGAGAGGAGGGAAAGCAGGGTTTGTTTGTCTTTCTGTCATGAATAAGGGAAGAAGAGCTGGTGAAAGAGGAAAAGTACCGAGCGGAGTGTTACTTACAACGATGTGTGCCGGTGACGGGGACCTGGCATCTTTAAGTGCTTGTCTACTTTGAAGACCTCCTGGTTGAACATCTAGCAGGGGCCATTTCATCTGTAGGTACTGAATGGCAGAAAGGAAACAGAATGGAAAGAAAGAAACAAAACATGTTAACAATGCAGAAAGCAAAAACCAAAAGAACAAATCAAAAATAAGACAAAAAAAAAAAAGGAAAAAAAAAAAGGGAGACGACATTTCTTGACGGGTGTATGGGTGTGGAAACTCAAAAACATGGAAAAGCAAATAAAGATCTTAAAGGCGGATGGTGGATGGGGTGAAGATGGTCTCGAGCATGTATCCAGCAGGAGTGCACACAGTGGTTGTGTAAACCAAATGACTTTTTTTTTTTTTTTCCCCCCAGAAATATACAGCACTAAACTTAAGCGTTAGTGACCAGCCTCCTTCACAGAGAGGAGGAATTCGAAAGTGGCTTTAGATTTCATTAGGCCACTAATTTAGAGCTGGGGGAGGGCAGGGGTTAGGGGGAGTATTGTACACAGCTTATGGCTTTAAGATGACCTAATGTAATAAATGTGACTGTTGTCAGAGTTTTACTGGAACCCATAAAGAGGTTAAAGTGTGGCGTCTCTCCACACTCCTCTGAGGCTAAACCTCCTGACTGCCCCCATAAATGATTGACTTGGCCTCTATCAGAAGTCTCTCTCTTTTTCTCCCTCCCACCCCCCCCCTCTCTCTCTCTCTCTCTCTATCGCTCACACACATAAGCACAGAAAACCAGATAAGCAGAAACAAGGGTCATGAGAAACATCTGTCTGTGTTATAAACTGGGTGGAGTCCTTTTAATTTGATGACATGTGCTGTGTTGACTGTTCTACCTAAAACGGTCTACTTTGTGCCTCGTCCGAAAATGAGCAGGAGGGGCTCTTGTCCTCGTCGTCTCGTATTCAATCACAATAAAAACCTGACAGCAACTAGCGATCCAAAGCTGCCGCCATCAAAAAAATAATAATAATAAATAAATACTTTGCACAAATTCAAGTAGCCATACAGCAAATTCCCTGCAGATTTCCGCTACTGACTGCTGGTGGTGTTGACTTTGCTACAGCATGTGGTCCAAGCTCTTGCTTATCAATGTCACGGCCACCTAGTTTGAGGGAAAGAGGTCACAGCAGCTGTTTAGCTGTTTCAGCTCTGAGGCCTTTTGGAAGGGCTCCGGCGCAAAGAGGTGAAGGGTCTGAAAACTCTAAAAAGGAGAAACTGGTGCGGAACTCGATATCAGCTGTGAACCGTGTAAAACCAAAGACCTTTAATAAAAAAACACTTGCCTCAGTGTCTTCCTGGATTCCTATACAATGAAATTTGCTAAGGCAATAACAAAGTAACTCTAAAAAAGATGCATAAAAAATAAAGCCTTTATTGACAATGTGTATTACATTTCACACACTCAAATGAATCCTAAAAAAAATCCTAATTCTGGCATTAAAAGCAAGATTGTGTCAAGCATTTCAAACAGAAAAGAACAAGAACAGAGACGGGAACAATTACTGGTGCTGGCTAATTAATACAAAGGAAGCTTGTGTAACCTTAGTGCCACAGAAGGCAAATGCAGTGTCATTAAAAATGGGAATGGAGTAAATATACTTAAGACTTGGATCTGGGCATATGATGCCATCTGGGCATAAAATGTCAAGAATATCAAGTAATCTTTTAAACAGCATTTCTGTCTGAATCCTATTAACTCGGTGTCTTGGTGACAAAACGTTTTGCTGTTATAAATTAGAACCACTCGGTGCAACCATCGCCCAGTCCTCCCAGTCCTCCCAGTCCTCCCAGTCCTCCCAGTCCTCCCAGTCCTCTAACATAGTCTATGAAGTGCAGAGGGAGCAGAGCTATGTCTCTCTTGTTGCAGTTTGGCTCCCGTACGGAGAGGCAGGTACATTAATTCAATTTGTGTTGCCATTCAGCAAGGGTGACCGCTAGTTTGTATGCATGTCTGAGAGAGAGAGAGTGTGTGTGTATGTGTGTCAGAGCTGGTCAGAGAGTGAGTGTGTCGCGACCCTTCCCGAGACTGTGTCTATATCAGTGGTAATTAGCGAAGAGTTCACTGTGGGGTGCCTGCCAGTGGTAGACGCTGGAGGGAGTTATTGACTCCATGTCCTCGGTTGCAGCCCCTGCTAAGAAAAAAAAAAAAACAGTTTGCTGCCTGGTCTTTCTCCACCACTACCACTCATTTATGACCCCAAAATGGCTTTTACTGCTAAAAAACTGGGTTTGTTTATGCTTGTTTGTATGTCCTGCGAGTGGAAAAAGGAAAGGTTGTAAAAACTCCAGAGTTGAGGTCTTGTGGGTTTTTATGGACCCCCCACACTGGGTATTAATTGCCATGAAGGGGAGAGAGGAGGAGGGAAAAGGAGGGGGTGGTGGTGGTGTTGTAACAGGAAAAAAGGAGGAAGAGAGTGACGGGGCTGCTGTCATCTATGAGGTAATTCAAGACAGTGTCCATTGGTGCCAGAAGGGCTAGAAGACAGGGTAGTGCTGCAGAGAAAAAAAAAAAAAAAAGTGGGGTGGGGGGGGGAAATCTTGTCCATGGGAAAGTCCTGCCGTTGCGTGTGCGCACATGCTCACACATGCAAATATTCAAACACAGCTGCAGCTGGCAGAAGGGTCGAGAGGACATTCTGAGGAGATGGGTAAGGAGCGTGAAGGTGACACCCCTGAGTGTGGCAATGGGGTAGAGAGACTTTGAAAGACTACAGAGAGAGGGAGGGTGCCGGAGCGCATGCCCTGACAAGTGGCTCCTCTTCAGCCCCAGCTATTGCAAATGTTCTCACACACTAATCTCTCCTGCAGGTTTTACAAGCATGCCAAGGAAAACGGAGCCCTGGCAAGCACCGGGCTTTCCGACCACCCCCTTCTTGGCCTCCTTCCTCTCTCGCTCTCTCTCTCTCCCTCCACCCGCCCGTCTGCCCTGCTAACGGACGCACCGCCTGGGCTTGACTAGGCCCATGACCTGTGACCCCTCTCTGCTGCTCCAAGCCCCTCCCAGTTCCCCACTCTGCGACCTGAAAACTCTCCTGCTATGAGGGGGCCCCCCGGGTAACTCAAGAGCCATTCCAATGTGACAAATTGCTCCGGAGTTCCAGGATAACTCTCTCTTCTCCTCTGTCCCGTCCCCCCCC
>NW_019524936.1:770430-770534 GCF_002814215.2 Seriola lalandi dorsalis
ACACACACACTAACCAGCCCCCCTTGACAGACCCCCACCCTGTAAGAGCCACCCAGTGGTTGTGCTCCAGCTCCAGAGTTGTGCAGCAGACGGCTTCTCCTTCT
>NW_019524936.1:770554-778407 GCF_002814215.2 Seriola lalandi dorsalis
CCCCACTCTGTTCCCTTCCCCTACCCTGTGCCCCTCCTCGCCTGGCCAGACCCACAATGGGAGCTGAATGACTCAATTGTCTCTGATGAAGTGAAAGACAAGGGAGTCCTCTAAATCCTTACAGAGGGATGAACTCACTCTCACTGTCCCGCTTTTCCTGTGCACTACTGCTTTCCCAAGCATAAGAAGGGAGTTGGGGGGGGGGGGGGGGGGGGGTTGTTGACCATGCCTATGACAAATAATCATTTCCACTATTGATTATTTTGTCCATTATTTTTCTATAACATTAGTCAGGAAATAAAAAGTGCCCAAAGTCACTTATACTCTTCGACGATTGATTCTCTGTTGATCAATTCATCTCCCACTTGTTTTGTCACTTACTATTTTTAAGTGTGTAGCGACTTTGCTGGACTGCTCAGCCATACGTGAGTGACTCCTGCTGCACCAGGACTTGGCATGTTATGAGCTACAGAGTGTTAACCCAGATCCACACCGACTGTCATCGCAGTGAAAACAAGCTGGGGCCCTGGTCCCCGTGTCACAGCCCGTGGCGGAGGGGAGAGCAGGTTGAAGACAAATGGAGGGGCATCCTGAGCGCTCACACATCATCCTCACACGTCCGCACACTGTTATTACTAATTCAACAAGCTGCCAACAGAAGCAATTTGGCCTGAAACACTCCTTCCTGGTACCAGCGCTAGACCTCTGATCCTCCTAAAAATAATCTTTTTTTTTTTTTCTCCACATCCTATCAAACATTAACCAAACGTCAATATGTGCCATTGACAAAAAAAAAAAAAAAAAAAAAAAAAAAAAAGAAGGGGTAAGTCTTACTCGTAAATTTTTTAGTGTGAACGACACGCAAAGTGCACGATTGTTCTGCCTGTTTCTGGTCAACAACCTGCTCTTTTTCCATCAAGCCCCCCCCCCCAATCTAATGTGTTTATCACATGCGGCCTGGCGGCTGGAGCAGCAGCCACCGCGCGGCTTGTTCGTTTTGTTTTGGATTAAGAGCAGAGGGCTTCAGACCAATCAAACAAACAGAGCTCCTTATGTGCCAATATGGCTCCCAAACACTGGTCCACTTTCCAGCAGGGGACCGTGGGACAGATGATGAGGACCGCTGGGAATCCGTCGAGCGTTCCAGGCATGTGAGCGGTGCGAGTGAGGAGGAGAGACGGACACAGACAGACAGACAGACAGATAGCAGCTTGGGTTCAGAGTCAGCATATGGATGCTTGGGTGTTGATCTAGAGAGTCCAGCAGATCTTCAGCCCATCTGTGGCCTGCTCATATCACAGACATGACACAGCTTTACTTGCACATCACGGTCGGTGTGTACGGATAACACATGTACGTTCAGTGACCCCACCCCCACCCACCCCCCACTCCCCAACATACTGTACATGCACTTACATACGCACACCTGAACGACAATGCTCACCCACATTTGAACATCCTCTGGTCAACAGGCCCCGCTGCTCCTCTGGGAGAGCACTCAGAGATGGGATTGACAGCTTGCAGATTAAACCAATCAGACTGCTACTATAAAGAGCTTTATTTAAGTCTGAAATGATCAAGGCTAGTAAGAGGAGCCCATTCAAAGCTCTGCAAGTAAACTGCACCGAGCTTAAAAGATTAGTACATCCAGTTTGACTACAATTTTATCCCTTTAAAAACGAGAGCGGAGCATATTGTCTTGATCTGTTGCGGATATTGCCAGCAGTCTTTGTCCTCACTCACAGGTGCAAGAGAAGAAGCAAACACGTGGTTATACAAACATGTAATTTGTTGAGGAGGGGACAGTAATTTTCTGTAATTGAGGGAGGGAGAAGCTTAATGCAACACAGGCCCTTTAAAATCCTCTCGGTTAAAAAAAAAAAAAACAACCAAAAAAAAAAAACCCCATCACCAGCTCACTCAGCCACACGATACACTGCACTCACAAACAAGCAAACGAACGAACCGGCTTGCTGGAAAGCGAATGGAAGTAGCGCAAGAATTTCTCGACAAAACTGGGAGAAAGTTAGCCAACACAAGAGGATCCTTCCCGGGTTGCTTTGGTTCTACTAATGCACATTTTATGAGTAAATATTAAAAAAAAAAAAAAAAAAAAAAAAAAAACACCCCACCTGCTCTGATAGCCAGAGGCATTTTGCAACCAGGAAAATAAAAGTGGAATGTGGGAAGGCCTGGGGTTTGTGTGCCCTGGGGCAGGAAGGGGTCCACTGGGCCCATATTTACTCTAAAGCCAGAACACCTTGGGGGTTCCACTGGCCCTGACTGTACTGGGGCAGCCAACCTGATCCAAAACCTTCCCTCCTCCTCACCTCCTACCCCTGCCCCGTTTGCCAACAATCTCCACCTCCACCCTAAAACTCCCCGTCTCTCTCTCTTCCTTACAGAAAAACTCAACCCGGCACTCTCATATGAGCCTTTTTTCCCCACATGGGGAAAGCGCACGTGACCTCTCCATCCTCTCCACCAGACTCACCCCTTCAAATGAGGCTGTAGAAACAGGCTCGTGAAACTGCTATTGTTCAAAAATATTGCAGAAAGTGAATTGATTTGAAAAAAGAAAAAAGAAAAAGGGAGAAATGCTCAGTTTTTAGACTCACTTCCATGAACACTTGACTTTTATCTGGCCTGTTGTGGAAGTTAGTGTCGCTCTCTTAAACACTGGTTCACGAGCATGGCTTCGCTCTGACACTGTTTGCTTAGCAGGTGTGGACAAATGTGCTGTTCAAACACCAGCTGATTGACCGGAAAGTTTCGAAGTGTTGCGTAACACTACAGCCGACGCAAATGTTTCTACGACAATCACAGAGGGACTAAATTGTACGCTAGTCATAAGTTTAGCAAAAACACAGTTCACCACCTATAATTAAATTGATTGGATGATGACAGACTATAGCAGAGATTACACCTGGATGCACACAAAAGGAAGTGGAAGGCATGATTGCAGTCCAAAACACACCAACCAACTTCTCAGCGAGCCTCAGAAAGTAAACAGCATTCGATTTCTGACTTTTGCACCCCCTCCCCTTTCCCACTGACTGTCCCTCTCCCTGTGTCATTAGGAGTATCTCTTGGCTGCTCTATAAATAGTGGCAGGGAGGGTGAAGGCCAGCAGGAGCTGGCTAGTCTTCCATCAGCCCCGCTAATGAACAGGCGCTCTGGCACCTTTAGCATCAGGCCCTGCTGCAGAATGCCTCTGCTTTCAGGTGTTTCTCCTGCTTCACAGAGCGGCACTTCGCTGCTCTTCTATCCTACTGACTCTTCCTTTCTTTCTCCCTTTCTTTTCCTTTACTCAGACACAAATGTAACTTGGGCTTTTGGCTTCTTTTGTTGGCTTCCACAATCCCAAATTGAGTGGGTTACATGTTATACAGCCAGAAGCTAGGATTGTTGCAATTGTAATATATGCAGCTTAATCAATGTGTCTTACTTACTCCTAATAGGGCTGTAATTACAGTTAACTTAATTAATCAACGGAGTGGGATTACTCGTCAATACTCCGCTAGTGTACTTACGTCACGTTTTGATTTTGTGTTCATGCCACACAGGCTAAAAAATATATATCTGGATGCAAAGTGCTGACTTATTTTAAAAAATAAAAGCAGCAAAGATGAAGCTAAAGCATTCATGCTAGAGGTAAAGCCACAACTACATCCTTGTATTACAATGCTCTATTAAATCATCAACATGATAAACAAGTCCATCTACTTTCCTTCCTATAAATGTTTTCAGTCATCCAGGTAACAGGATATCTAGATGTGCTCAGTCAGAGCCAGCTGGACTGACTGGTTTTGTCATGAGGATGTTTTGCCACTCATCAGGTCTAAAGATTTAATATGCATCCTGGATGAGGGGTGAAACCTCTTCAAGGTTAAAAACAGCGAATGCAGTGTTTCTAGACACTCTATTTTCCTGTTTGTTTGTTTTTCAGTGTTAGTTTGTAGGCTCCCACACATCCACTCATGCATCAGTTTTTAGTATGAAACAACATCATGTTGTGAAATGACTGGAACTCATGTAAACATGTGGTTAAACTGTTACCTTAGTCTGGGTGCTCACACTCACTGTGATTTGTGTGCATTCTGATATCCTGTACATTTAAATCGGCATCATTATTGGCGGTAATCAGTGGAGGAACCCACCGCTCAGCAGAAGCAGGCTGCTGGATTGACAGGGCAAAGATCAGATCTCTGGACTTCCCTGGTTGGAGTTTCGTACACACTGACCTACTTAGAGGCAACGTGCAGGTGAACAGGCACGTCTGCAGGCCCAGGTGTGTCTGAGCCCCTTACGCAAGGCCAGGCCAGGGCCTGGGAGGTGAGGAGGTTGGGCAACTCGTACGCTCACAACATGCTTACCTTTGCTTGCAGGAAGCAGGGTTAGGGGCGTGGAGGGTAGAGTTAAAAAGGTGAACAGCAGCTGAGCTCTGCTGAGGGAGAAAAGTAAGCTGATTGCAGCGCCCACGTTCTACTGGAGAATGCTGTATTTGGTATTGTGCTGGAGGAGAGCTGAACGCTGCCCTTGATGTTGGGTGTCTGGTTTTGTTCTGCGAGAGTTCACTATGAATTAGTTAAACGGTAGACTGGATATAAGGAAGCTATGAAACATGCCTCAGAGGGAGAGAATGTGTACACTCTCAGGCTTCACAAAGACTTCGTATATTCTGAAAACACTACACGCTATCACACAGTTCCACCTACGCATATTCATCAATCAGAAAGCATTATGTCGAAGGCATCACACACACATACCAACAGGCAATTAATCTTCACAGAAGCATCATACGAAACCAACAAACATTCAGTCTGTTTTGTGTCTCTTTCACACTTGCACATACACCTTGAAGCAGTTCAGCCTCCATATTCATGAGGCCTACTCCCTCAGCATACCTAAAGCCTAGAATTTTAAGGGTTTCAGCTCAAATCTCAAATATGGTCTCAGGTTATAGATTTGTAACCCAACCAACAAGGCTAATACAGCAGCTTTGAGCTATCTAGTTTAGGTTCAATTAGCTTTAACCTACCTTATTATTGGTGTTACTTAACACTGTATTTACTATGATATCGTGCATGGAGGAAGGGGGAAAAAAAATTCCCACACAAGTAATTACATGCACACACACACACAAACACACACACACACACACACAGTGGGGTACTGCCGCTTTGCCATGGTAGCTTAATGAATAAATAAGTAATAAGGGCTTGGTTATTGGAGCTCATTAAAATGGGAGATGCTTCCATGACAATAAGACCTGAGGAGGGTCAGGGAAAGCAGCTTTGTGGCTCGGACCAGAGTGGCTGCTCCCCGCCCCCATACCCAACCACTCCTGTCCCTCCTTAACCTGACATCATTGCCCCAGCACTCACCTCCAAATCTTTCCTGTCAGTGACGCACCCTGCACCTTACCCTCCCCACCTTCCCCGACACACACAGCAGCACATGCGTCTTCACGCATGTATGCGTGCAGCTGCGAGAACGGGCTCAAAAAGAAAGAAACACACACACACACACACACACACACACACACACACACACACACACACACACACACACACACACCTCTCTCATGGTTAATTACCACTTAGCTCAATCACATGGTGATCAACCCCCCCTCCCTCCCTCAAACCTCGACCCCTCTTGCAACACAAACAGCAGCACACATGCCAATTATTGATGAATCTTTAATATGGCGTTTTACAAAGTCTCCATCTCATTTCCTAGCACCGAGCAGGTGATTACTCCTCTGATAGTACAGGCAATATAAATAGAAAATGGCTTTAGCATCTAAAATATGACATTCATGGGAATAAATTATCTTAATGTAATATCATTGCTGGGTTGAAATAAAGTGGCTTGAGCCATTTCGCTAACTTTTTTTTTTTTTTTTTTTGTTTGCTCCTCCTGCCTTGCATCTAGCTAGCTCTGTATAAAACCCCCGGACAAAAATCCCACACCGCAATAACATGTCAATAATGAGCTGAGGCCATCTATTGATCAGCTTAATTTTGCATCTATTAGCTAGGGAACGGCTTGCTCCGGGGGCGAGGGAAGCCAGGCGCTAACACGCACCGACAGGCTGGATGGAGATCATTACAACTGATGTTCACACACACGCTGTGATTGACATGGAGATAAGGCAGGAGAGAGCCCGGGCTCGCACGCCTCCCCGCACACTAAGCTAATGATACACCAAACGTGAAACGTGTGCTTGGTGTGTGTACAACGGTGTGTGTGTGTGTGTGTGTGTGTGTGTGTGTGTATGTGTGTGTGTGTGTGTGTGTGTGTGTGTGGGAACATGATAGAAAGAGCATCTATCTAGAAAGAGAGTTGGAGCAGGAGGAAAAAAAAAAAAAAAGAGAAAAAGAGGAGAAGAAAAAGCGGGCCACACGCCTTTGCTAATTGGCACAGTCAGACAGGGAAGCTCATAAAAAAACGAAAAAGCATTTAGTGGAGCACCTCATCTTTCTGGATCGCCTTATCAAGTCTGTGTCATTTAAATACAGTTGACTACACCACAGAAAAACCTGGCTTTGACCTGGAATGCATAGCTTCACCTGATACTTCCTTAATTTAGGGAGCTTGCATAAGAAACCCACGTTGCGGCTTTCATTATGAAAATCGTTTGTTTTCCTGTGAGCGAATGATTGCGAGCTGTACGTGCCCTGTGTCAACACAGCAACCAAAGCAGCTGGGAAAAAAAAAAGCAGACAGAAGGTCTTTCTCCCTTCTCTGAGTGTTTCCTGACACACTCCTTTTTTCTCACAGAAGATGTGACGTTGAGCGCAAGGATGGATCTGTATAAGGATGGCGTGCAGAAAATACGGCGTAATGCCCTTCTCCTCCAGTTTACCTATCCACCACCGCTGCGGCAACGGGCCTGGATTGGCATTGATGCGAGCAGCTGCAAAATAGGATGCTGCAGGTTACCCACACAGAGAGAAAAGGGAAGGGCCGGGCACTGGAACTGCACCTTTTACCACACCGTCAAAAAGGAACGACTGAATCTTTGTGTACACCATCTGTATATCTGAGGTTTTACGGGGAGGAGGTCTTGTTTTATGCCAGATAGGTTCTATAGAGGTGAGGTCAGAGGCACACACACACCAAAAAAAAAAAAAAAAAAAAAAAACCCTTGGCTACAAACTGTGTGTTTTTGTCAGCTGAGGGATGCAGCGAAGGGATCGAGGGAGCAGCGGGAGGAGGGAGGGAGGGAGGTGAGGGAGGTGGGGGGGTGGGGAGGAGAGAGGAAAAAAAGCCCTCAGCCAAGCCATCAAGTTGAACATTGAACTTCACAGTAGTAGCTGCCTTTCTATGCCTCTCCTTTTGATGTTACCTCCAAAGCAAAGGATCAAAGGCTTGGAGTGTGGCGTGGGGAAGTCCCAAGCTCTTAGCCTGCCAGCCTGTGATATATGCAAAAGTCTACGCCAAAAGAGAGAGAGTAGGGCAGAGGCAGAGAGAGAGACAGGAAGAGAGAGAGAGAGAGAGAGAAAGAGAGAGAGAGAGAGAGAGAGGGTGCTCAAGAGCAAAAAAAAAAAAAAAAAATAGAGGAGGCTTGCATGGAATGTGGCTAAACAGTATGTTTTGTGTCTAATGAATGACAAGTGGATGACGCAATCAGCCACTTAGTTACAGTGTGACGTAGAGCGGGATAAAGTGCACACACACGGGTTTTAGAGAACAGGCGTTTGATACTGGGAGAGGGCCGGGCATGAAGGCAGGGAATGGGATGGGATGGGGCGGAGCAGGGTGGAGGGGGGCGCTGGCAGTGTTTGTTGCCCTCACAACTTGCCCCTCAACCCCCCCCCCATCCTCAACCAGCAAAACGGGACAGC
>NW_019524936.1:778427-779158 GCF_002814215.2 Seriola lalandi dorsalis
ACTTCCACCCCGTACCAACCCCCCGTGCCTCTCCAACATCAAGGGGGTGAGAGGCTGTGTCGTCTCGACATAAATATACAGTGTGCCATTAAAGCGAGGACTACAGTAAACACACTGCACATGAAATCCTGGTTGTCTCTCGCTGGAGCACGAGCACAAACACACACACACACAGACACACACACACACACTGTGGGCTCAGCTGGGCCAAAGAGTGGGGCAGAGGTGTGCTAAAATTGACAAATCTCTACGAGACAAACACAATCCACATACACACACACTCACACACCCTTTCCCCAAGGCTGTAGGATTAAGAGGTCCAGCTGGCTGACAGCAAGCCCTTCCTTCCCACGTATCCCGTCGATCTCAACCCCCCCCCCCTGCACACACACACACCCAACGGTCCCCCCCACCCTCCCAGAGCCCCTCTCACACCTCCAACCCCAGGTCTGCCAGCCATCCAGCTCACCGATCATGCCAGGAGGACACACCTGAATTTGACATCGATCGCCCCTGAGCCCGTCTCACCTCCCCACACCCCACGCACATTCACACACAGTGGAGGAAAAATGGGACTCCAGAGCCACCACGCCACCAAAACGTAGGCTACGCGTCAATGTCACCATCAAAGCGGTCGGTCCACTCGTCTGGCCTTCCTGCCAGTGCTGCCGGTTGTGTTCACAGACACAAGTCATGGCCTTCAGAGATGGAGGAAGAGTGGGGGGGGGGGG
>NW_019524936.1:779178-790699 GCF_002814215.2 Seriola lalandi dorsalis
GGGGGGGGGGGGGGGGAACGACGACAAGGAGTGGAGGAGGGTGCAGGAGATAACATACAACAAGCCTGAGACAGTGATGCAGAAAAGAGTGGAGAGAGAGAGAGAGAGAGAGAACAGGAGTAGGCGGAAGAATATAAACCTTACTGAGATCTTTACCCCCACTCCCCCACTTCTCAACAGCTGCCAGGTCACTTTACGAATGTCTGGAAGAAAATATGCGGCGGGGTGTTGTTTGAGTGTTATATCATTTTGTCAAGAGGGAAGTATGTGCACTTGAACGCTCGAGAAAATAAGTGTTCAGTATTCCAACATGCAAGATAACAGAGTTAGGCTTATGTTGTTGGAATCGGTTTAGCACGCTTGCTGCTTGCATGTTACGTTTTGATACCAAATGATACCAATCACGGTATTTGAAAGTTACACAGGTTTTTGCCACTTCTGCACTAAAATTTCCCATTACTCATCGGCCTATATCTCTGTGATGAGCTCAAATCTGCCGAAGACGTCAGCCGTGCCCATGTATCAGTTCTACAAACAAGTCGCTCTCCTGAAACCAAAGAGCAGAGAACTGAGATTTAAACAAGCTTATGTCATCAAAAGGTGAAGTCTGAAACCGCTCTGTTGATTTTGAGGAACCACAAAATGTAAATGAGCTTCGCACTACAACCAGAGCTATAATTTCACAACCACAAAAAAAAAAAAAAAAAAAGCAAAAACACCCTTATCACATGAACATCCCCATGGGTGCTCTCGTGTTCACTTTCACCAGATTGGCCATTTCAGCCATCAATGATTGAGTTTGTGTTCACTCATATTGACTGGAAAGTCAACACGATGAGAACAAAACATGTGACTTCTTAAACTTCCTTGTTGCCTGGTGTCAGAGGTGAGTGGCAGGCTTTATGTGTAGGAAAGACAGGGTATGATTTAGGTGAAGTTTGGGTGATGACAAGACAAGAGTGGCAGCGCTGGGGTCTTATTTCGGTTGTGATCACAACCAGAGGATACTAAAGCCAGGCTTGAGGCTGTCTTGCCCGAATGGATAACTAATGAGAGCAGAGAAAAATCTATCCGGCAATTCACCGTGATACCATCGACAGGGGCAGATCGCTACCACAGATTGGCTTGGGTGGGGTGTAGAAGTAGAAAGAAAAAAAAATAAATAAATAAAAAAAACAGACAAGGCAGCGGTGTAAGGAAAGAATAAGAATTAGGGAGTGAGAAATGGAGAAAGGAGAGAGCAAGAGATAGAAGGGAGGAAAATAAATTCACAATGATGACACGTAAGTGCAAAGAGCGATTAAGGATTTACTTTCAAAAGGACTCCCATTGATCTTTTTTGATAGACCTGCAATAAATCAAACTGGATTGACTCGCATGAGAACCAAGCCTAATCCTTTAGTCAGATCCAGGAGAACTCCAACCAAACCAGCTGTTAATTTAGGCTTTACAAGATAAAGCGGGAGAAATCCAACCTGATGTACCCTAGGGCAGCGGCTTACATCATCTCTGTAAAGCAATCAACTTATTGCCAGTTTGGAGAGGTAATCAGAGCACATACTGAGAGAGGGAGAGAGGGGAGGGTTAGCTGGGTGGAGAGAGGGAGGTGGAAAAAGAGAAAAAGGAGACAAGAGATGGCTGAAGAGGTTAGAGAGAGAACAGGAGCATACGAATGTAAGAAACAACAGAAAATGAAACTTGAGTCGACTTTAAAAATGTTATTTTAAAAAAGAAAAGAATAATTTTTTTTTTATTTTCTGCACACTGGGCAGATACACAGGCCTTCTGACTGAAACAATGAAACTTAACGCTGAAACAAAAAAACATGTTTACGCAGCGTACATCTCCAATTATCTCCAGAGGGCAAAGATGAAACAGAGTGGAGCTAGCTTGCTGCGAACAGTAGCTCTCCGGGCTGACAGCAGGGAGTGGAGGCAGGCTTCAGCCGGCCACCCCCACCCCCCTCTCCTCCCCTCTCCACACCACCCTGTAATTTCCCTGGAGGCCGGCCCAGACCTCGTCCCCATCCCCAGTGGCCGGTGCCACCTCAGCCGGGTCCTGCCAGCCGCGCTGTGGCTGCAACATAGCACAGCCATAGTAATTAAAATGGTTATTTCTGTTTTTTGGGGGATATTTTTTTTTTTTTTTTCCAAGCTCAGGACGGAAGTATTGTAAGACACCATCCAGCCCACACTGAGTAAACCGTGCTGATGTCTTTTTCAGTTGCATACTCTGCATTTGTGTGTGTGTGTGTGTGTGTGTACTGTGTGTCATCTGGGTACTACGGAGGTTTTGGTTCCTCTTCTTGAATGGGTGTGTGGAGACCACTATGGAGGATGCAGAAGATGAAGCCTGAAAACCACACACACACACACACACACACAGACACACACACACACACACACACACACACACCACCCCCTCCTGCACACACACTGACACAAAGACTCATTAGCTCACCATCTCCCCTGTCTTTAATGTCCTGTTTACAACGCAAAACAACCAGATCAGGACTGAAATCCAATCACAGAGCTTTGCAGGGCCCTTCACGTCGACCTCGCAGGAGAGCTGAGGAGAAGCAGGCCTTGTAGTCTCTGGACACTGTCCAAGGGAAACCAAACCTCAGGAGTCCAAACAAAACCACACATAAAATCAGAGTTAAAACAGCAGTCTCCATTCAGCCTGTCGTGACCCCACCAGCTCACACAAACACACACACACACACACACACACACACACACACTCTTGGGCCCCTGCGTCTCTATCCTCTCCTGGTTACACTGTATGCACACAGGGATCACTCCGATTTCAGCGGGGCTCCTCTTGCATCGCCAAATTGACTGAGACTTGGTGACTTGGGCTTTGACACGGGCTCGTTGGTGTGTGTGAATAGACACAGACAGACAGACAGACACACACACACACACACACACACACACACGCGCACTACACATCCATGTAAAGGAGACTGCCACTTAAGCTCAACTCACATCAGCCTGTGCTATCTTTAGCAGCTGTGCTAAACTGTTAAAACCACACAACAACTCTCCCCCTTCCCAGCCAGCCTCCCCTGACTTCAAATAAGACGGCCTGGCTGTTTGGTGGCGGCTGCCCACTGGCACCTCCCTCCACGGCCGCAAGGTCACACGTTTAATTACACAGAAAGTAGTAATCTCACCAGACAGATGGCAAGCAGGCCGCCTCTCAATTACTTTATGCCCAATTGAATCATTACTGATGTTATTTGCTAAATTATGGCACACAGAAAAACACCACAAAAACTGGATTTGTGCTACAAGTGTGGTGGTGGTGGAGGGCTTGTGGGGGGGGGTGGGATTACAGGGTCGTGGCAGTGTTAGGACAGAGGGGCAGATGTGCCTCTTGCCAAGCAACTGTGACAGAGATCAAAAAGGCGTGAAGAATACAAGCACATGACTGTGTTAGCTTTTGGGAAAAATTGGAAGTTTAATAGCACGGTGATCACTGCCAGAAAAAACAGACCCTTATTTTTCTGAAAACCAAAACTGGTACAGAACATTGGCCTGTGTGGAAACAGTCGGCTCCCGGCAGCCCAGTTGAGGAAACCGCATGACAAGGCCAATTTAAAACGTGAAGAAAGTGTCTGTCTCTTAAAAGTGAGCCAAGGAAAAAGAGTTGGATTTTCTTGGGGTTTTTTTTCTTTTCAGGACAACCAGTTTGTCATTTGGGAGCATCCCAGTGGGCTCAACGTCTCTCCTGAAAAAAAAAAAAAAAAAAAAAAAACCCCAAACAGCAAGTGTGAGCAGCCTCATCTCAGCATCCACCCCTGTTGATGCCTCACTCATCATTTCTCAGCTCCTCCTGCCAATGGCTTCTGTGAACAATTAGAGGTCGACTTTCCCAGCGTCTCAGACCGCAGCATCTCAATCTCTGGCCAGGGAGCTCCAACAGGCGAGCTCGCCGGCCAAGGAACAAGATTCGCTTCAAGTTTAGGCCCCGAGTTTTGCCATTTATTCATCACTGACTGTTAGTGAGGACTCTCTCAGCCTGTTTATGATTTAACACGACCGCAGAGCTAAATAACAGCAAATTAACTGTGCTGACTGGCCTCATTAATGTCAGGCATGAAATGATTTGAGTGAGATCACTTCTGAATGTGCGAGGCCTACCACTAATGTTAACTCAACTACCAAAACTTGGATCTCTGGCATAGCAAACAAAAACAAAAAAACAAAAAGTAACGCTTTGGCCTGCATGACTAGAAACTCTCCAACTTGTTGGACTAACCATCTCTCCTCCATAATTTCTTTTTGCACCTATAGGTGTCATATCAAACCACAACTTGTCAGGATTCCATGTAAAACAAAGCTTAACTACATAATGTACAGCTCAAGCCAATGTTTGCTTCTAAATTTACCTACGCACAAGAGGAAGAAGATTAACAGGTTCATTCAGCGGCTTCAGGAACTTTACAACCGAGCCACGTAGTACGAAACTACCCGCCGTGGTAGTGAAAAAACATTTGTCCCAATGGTGACCGTAATAAGACTGGCAGCTCGCCACTAACTGGGAACAGTTGTGTCGAGAGGCACGTCTACTGGTGTAAAACGATCTGCGGGCGCATATAGAAAACTTCCATCCGTTTTTTTTTTGTTTTTTTTTTTTTCTGAGGCAGGGTGAGGAATTCCAGTGGCCTATAGACGGCAGCCAGCAGTTGTTCTCCCATGAGGGTGGGCAAGCATCTGGGAAGAAGCGAGCAAGCGGATTCAGAAGATGATGACGACTAGATCGACATATTTACAGCAGAGGATTTTCAGATTGCAGGATTCAAAAGTGATCCCAAAAGGCAAGTGTAGAAAATGGGAAGACAGGGTCCATGGAACTTCCCTTAGAAGGCTCAGAGGACTTACAGTAATGGCTCCCAGGCACATCTACAGCCCCGCTATCCTGAGAGGACGGGGGAGGTTTCCTGTTCAACTTTTCCAGTTGTGCCATTGCTCTGCTCATGAGAGAGAGAGAGAGAGAGAGAGAGAGAGAGAGAGAGAGAGAGAGAGAAGCTGCACTCTGTTTAATACCACAACGTTCACAGCACTGTAGGAAGTCAGAGACATAAAAACATTAACAGGGGACGTCTGAAGGGGGATTTTCACATGATGATTCTGTTCCCAGTTACTCCGCGTTTCTAAGACGGGGCTGGGTAAACAAAGCCAACTTTTGAATTAAAATGAAACCTGGCAAATCTGAATCTGATAATCACACCGGGGGCAAACCAAAACTGAGTCAAATCTCTACAAAGCATTTCATTGATTTTCCATTTCATAACTAGGCAACACTGAAGGCTATTACATGCCACTTGTGGTTCCTGGTGTTCACTAGCACATGACTGGTCTCACGTCTGCAATGATGTAATCCTAGTATGCGTGCAAATCTGTTGCCTATCTCTCAGAATTCAAAACATTGCGGAGGCGGCAACTGCCCATTGCCTGGCTTTCGGTGTTTGATTCTCAGTGTGTGCAGCGAGATCCCAGCAGCCACGAAGCCAAACAGCAGATCAGCCGGACTTCCGATTTCTGCACAATGTCCAGTTCTTACCTGTAGACTCTTTGAATCTGTTCGGCCGTTCGATTTAAAGTTAACCAGAAGTTGGTGTTGATGTTTGCTTATTTTGATGGCGCTTAAAAACAACACAAAGAAACCTCACATGTCAAAGTTTATTTCGGAGCACATCATCACAGATATAGATATAGAAGTGCAAGGACGAGAGCGCACGAAAAGGTATGTGCGGTGCACCGAGTGGCTGCAGAAGGTGCATGCACAGGCACATACAGCCTGTTTGAGCCTTATGCCACACAGGCCTGTGCATTTGATCCCCCAGCAGCAGGGAATTCTAGCTGATGCTTTCTCCCAATGGCCCACACTTGACCGTGGGGCCTTGCACTCTCTCCCCCAGCTGCTGTATGGTAGGCATGGGCGGCAGAGCTGGCACCTGTCTTTGACAAGCCTCGGCATTCACACCGACTCTGGTTTCCTGAGGCCGGCTGCCTGGCAGTCAGGTGACAAATGCTAACACACACACCGTCTCCGACTCAGACGGCAGACACGCATGCACGCCGCCAATCCAAAATCTACTGAACCAAGAGGCACTTAAGTATGATCCAACCACTTAAAAAGCATCGGCATCATAGTGAGAGAGGTCTTAGCCTCTCATGTCTGATAGCAAACCCTGCCCTGATTCAGGCTGTGGCTTGGAGCTGTAAACCAAAGCTTCCCTCAACGCCTCTCACCAGCCCGGCTATGCTCTAACCACTGTTTTTGCATACCGCTCGGCTTGTGTAACCGTTGAGTGGTTTTCCTCCAGTGAGACAATGGCTATGTAACAGACTAAGCAGAGCAGGGCCATCTAATGTCGCTGCCTTTCAAGAGTTGACAAACACAAGCCGGTCCACGCGACGCAAGAAACTCCAAGTGTTAAGCGGCTGAAGAGCTTTCATGATAACGAAATAAAAGTAGCGGAGGAGAGACCGAGGCAGGCGCTGCTCAGGCCAAAAGGAAACACAGGTGAGCCGCTTGTTCTGCTGAGAGCCGCGCTTACCCACAGTAAACCACAGTAATTATCTGTCAAGTCAAGTCAATTTGAAACTCCCCTGAGGTCATAGAGAGGCTCAAAGTCAATCTGGGTCAGGGTGAATTGTAACACAATTAACATTAAATCCTATGGAAACATTTTATTCCTTTTTCAGTTCAGCGTGCTCGTCTTTGCATTATCTTTCACTCACTTCTAATTACATAGAAATTAAAATGTTTGTAAAGACACTTCTTGACAGATTGACACTAGAACCAGAAATTAGGTCTGCTCTTTCACGGCCCTGAATGACAGTAACTGGTCACAGCACGGCCGCAAGTGCTGCTTAAAGAAAAGGCAGTCATTTAACTCGCAGGATGTGATTGAGCTCTCAGTACAGCAAAGCATGCTGGTACTCGCTCTGCCGCCCAGCGGACCACAGCCACGTTTTCCCCACCTCATTTGCAAAGCAATCCCGCTTCTCTGCCACTCAGTGCACTCAGTGCATCTTTTTGTCATTTCCACGTCCAGGCTCCATTTGTTTTGTCCACTGAGACAGGAAGGGGGGGGGGGGTAAAGAACCAGGTCTCAAGGAGACTGCTGTGCAACCAAAGAGCATCTTCACGTAGGCCCCACCCACCCACCGCTCCAAAAAAAACAAAAAAATAAAAATAAAAAATACACACCCGACCCACTGAGCCAACACACACTCGCCTCCCCCATGCCTGACTAATGTGCCCTGACACTCGTACATCACCCGTAAATTGGCCAAATGAATTAACCACGGCCCCTGCTTAGCTTTACGGGCTTTAAATGGATTTTCTCCTCTCCAGGTCTGCCCAATAATTGCATTTATCCATCTTGTTGAAGCCAGGTTTACACACTTACAAAGATCATGCCAATCCCCCGGATACGTTTTCCGCTCTGGTGGCAATAGTGTGAGAGATTTGTCATCGAATCATAACAGGTAATTCAAACAACAATTAGTTTGACGACTCCGCCGTACGTCAATGTCTGGCTCCTTGTTGGACAGGACCTGGGTTAGAGCAATGAGGTGCCTTCTATCTCTTCATCTGTCTATATATCTCTTGCTCTCCCCGCAGTGTGATAAATTGAGCCTTGTAATACTTTTTATCTATCATCCAAGCCTCCAGGTTAAAGCAGCAAACACCCACAGTAGGGAAGAGAGTAGTGGCTACGAGTCTTCATTGTTCACACACACATTCAGACAGAGAGCAGAGGCCGGGTGAAGGCAGAGCTGTGAACACCAGCATCAGTGGGGGTCATCTCCACACTTGTGAATGTTTGAACAGAAGTGCATTAGACACTGGGGGGGCCCAAAGGACAATTCAGCTATGTAAACATGCAGCAACTTCCTTCCCTCCGCTCCTCCAGGCCTGCACTGAGACAAGCCACTGTTTAAACAGCACACACAGCATTCCTGTGCCTGGGCCCCGGCCAGCTGCTGCATCCTCACTGCAGGCCTGCCTGCCTGCCTGAGCAGAGACAGATACAGGCCTTACAACAGCAAGGGTCATCCACAACAGACAAAGGGCTTTTATAGACATGCAAAACTGGACTCATCTACTAGAAATGCTCCAGAGCCCTGCTCCAACTACTTAAACGCTGACTGCCAGAGTCCACACTGACCTCCCACGGAATAGAGATTAGCTGAAATCATCACATTGCTGCAGGATCCAACATGAAATCTTAACAAGTTGACGCCACCTGTAATGACGAAGTTGGACATTTATCTTTATTGATATTTGAAAATATGCAAAGTGTGGAGGCCAATAAAGATACAAGAGGCAGTAAAGGGGCGATAAAGATCCTCCTGGTTCTAAAGGGCACAGTGACGTGCATCACATGACACAAAGGCCACCCCCGCTTACTGATGCCAGTCTGTTATCTCAAATTTCATTATGACTGAATAGGTTTCAGATTAATAACTGAAACCTTTGGCTCACATGCCATGGGGTAGTAAACAAAAATTACCATCTCGCAATAAAGTAATAAACACTCAAAAAATGTTTACAGCACATGTTTCAAACACAAACACATCGCTTTACCTCAACTATTTTACTCTTGCTGAAAGAAGCCCAGACTGTATATACACAGTCTTAAAGAATCTCAGACTGTGTATACATATATGTAACCAAGACATTTAAATGTTATCTTCACAAAAGTTGCAGGCCGGTATCTCCTTACTGGTTTATCCACCAAAGACAAACTTTGGAATTCTGTAGTGTTAATTTTGGACTTTGACGGTTTGCTTCGCTTCAGCAGCCTCCAAACCAAATAAGAAATTCAATCTCTCGCTCACACACAGTTTTGAGAAGGGACTGCCACAGGGGAAGCGTTCTGGGTCAAGACCCGTCATTAGAAGAACCAGGATGCGGTACAATCATCCTAGGAGCATTCCCCCGCCAAAAGTATGTAAACTCAAGTGCAAGGAACATTGGCAGCACTAATCTGCATTTAATATTTAACACTGGGAACCACTAAATCAGCTGTCAGTCAGGACTGGTTTTATTATAGGAAGACTGCAACAATCATAGCTTCCTCCTGGTGTCAATGCCTCAGCAACGGACACCATCGGAGCTGCCAGCGACGATGAACTGCAGGTCATTATGTCAATCAAACAGTAATTTCAGGGTGACTGGACTGCATTGTTTTCCGCCTCAACAGTGCCACGTTCCCTCTCATCCTATCTGTTTGTCTGCCAGTTCATTTGGTTCCTCTGTCTGTCTCTCTGTGTCAATCCATCCGTCGGTCCCCTCTGGCTTAATGGTGAAGGCCACTCATCTCACGTCGGGGCAGTTGTTTAAACAAGACACTCCATTCACTCTGACCTCTCGAGGGAGGAAGGCAATTGACAATTCACTCAGTGCCGTGAGTCAATTTGTTCACTTTTGGAATTGACCCCGAACACTGCTGACACACCGGCCTCTCACTGGAGTGGAATGAATACGTAATTCTGAGGGCGGCGGAGGGTGTGGAACTGACTTTTTCTTTTTTTTTTTTTCTTAAAAACAACAACGTTAAAACATGTTGAAATAATGTCCATACATATGTTTTGAGTTTTCAGTGCAATGCATTAAGAGTGCAGTTAAAAATCCATTTTGGGGGCTAGAGAAGAAAAACAAGGCAGCCTCAAGTGTAATGCATATAAAACATAAAGTATACCATCCATAAAGTATGAATGACAGAATGTGAGACAGGGAATAGAAATTACATTAAAATCCATTTCAATTTGCACTACAAATCATATTGCTTAATGCAGCATTTTGGAGCCAAATAAACAGTTAATGCACTCCATACAGCATTACCTGCACAATAGTTGGCAATTCAGCGCTCACGTGCTAGGCGTAGGCCATGTGTGGATGTGACAAGCTGTTCACATGAAATGTTATCTAGTGCTGTACACAAGTTGACAGCTGCCTCTTTACAAGAGGCGTATTATTATTGTGTGTAAATAGGTTTGTAACAGCTGGTTAAAGAGCTAACATGGGAATTTACTCTTAATCTGTCTTCCACTGGAATTGGTTCATCAACTTGAAAAAAAAGAAAGAGAAAAAAAAAAAGAAGAAGAAGAAGAATCTAATGCTGTTCCACACTGCCAGTCAGTGTAAAGGGGTTACATTTTATTAGCCTTGTGTATTTCTAAGTAAATCTCGCCAACCTTTTTTTTTCTCCCGCCCCAAATCCTAGCATAATCCGCAGATTAGCAGATGAATGTATTTCTGCTTGCGCTCTAAAAAACTCCCTCACCTTTTGCAGGCGGCTATGAATCAACCACCTTTAACGACAAACAAGCAGACGATCACCTCATTAGTGGACACGCTCCGCTTCCCAAACACACACACGCGCACACGCGCACACACGCACGCACGCGCGCGCACACACACACACACACACACACACACACACACACACACACACACACACACATAATCGCAACACACTCCTTGGAGATTATCCCCGCTACAATTAAAAGTTTAATTAGTAGATTAAAAATACATCGACTGGAGTTTTATCACCTTAAACTCCTCCATTATGTGTTTAGCTCACACAAAGTGCCTCCTTCCATCTGAGCCATTTTGAACAGATTATCTGCATACAGATTTTCCCTTGACTACATTAAGACCGGAGATAGAAAGTGAGTAACAAAACAAGACCGTTGAATAACACCATCTGCATAATATACTGTATGCAGCTGAACAAAGTTGGATACCGCATATAGAGTTTGACATTATTTATGTTGTAATAAGAATCAACGTACTGCAGAATATGAGAGCTCAAACTATCACAACATACAGGTAACAAGAGATATCTGTTTTCATTTTACGTTCAAAACGAAATTAGCCTGATGTATTTTCTATCACCACTGTGAGTATTTGTGTACCAGGGGGGAAAAAAAAAGGGGGGGGGGTAAAAAGTATTTTAAAAACATATTTAAACGAATGAGATTCTTCCTCTGTGGTACGTTCCAGAGCATTCTACCACATCCATAAAAGGCTGGTGTACCACAGGTGTTCACTGCACACTGGCACGGCTAGTCATTATCTAGCCCGACATGATCATTAAGAGCTGTGATGGCAGTGTGGCACCTCCTCCCTGCGTGCACACACATACATACACGTACACACACACACACACACACACACTAGCTGGAAAGAAAAAAAAAAAAAGAAAAGAAACTCCAATGGAGACTCAAGCACTCCCTATCAGTTGTTGTAAAAAAGGGGTGAGAGGGGAAGCTCCTTTCTCAACGAAAAGCATGTTAGCGCTGGTGCACTTTGACCCTTCCCAAACACACTCCACAATCCAAACAGAAGGCCGGCACCACTAGAATTCCTCCAGCGTCACAGCAGGCCTCTCACCCGGAGCTTTTAAGGCAAATTTTCTGATGACGACGAGGGTGGGAAGCACGGAGAGCAACGTGGAGGAGTGGGTAGGAAGGGAGGGGAGGTGGTGGGG
>NW_019524936.1:790912-794357 GCF_002814215.2 Seriola lalandi dorsalis
CCCCCCCCCCCCCCCCCCCCTTCCCTCGCTGTCACCCCTCCGTCCCCCTCCACTCACTCACTCACTCACACACACACCACACACACACGCAGAGTCCTAACACACATTTCCCGCTTTTCTCTGCCCCCTCCCGCCCCGTGCTTTCCCTCCCACTCAGCTAGCTACTGGTGAACTCATTTAGCTACTGGAGCCACTCTGGTCCCATTATGAATGAACTTACAGAAATATGCACATTCAGGCAAGGAAAAGAAGAAGGAGGAAAAAAGAAAAAAAGAAAAACCAAACACATACCAGAAGTATTTCTGGAGCGATACCTGAGCCCAAACAATTCTTCACATAACATTCTGTGAATTATTTCTGCTCAAGCAGAAAAGTGCTACACTTTATCGCGTTAGATGCACATTTCTTTTTAAATTCTTCAAAACTTTAACTGCTTCACTAAAAAAGACAAAAAAAAAACCTTTGTTTTTTTTTTTGTTTTTTTTTTTAAATTATGACACTCTAGGTAATCATGTCTTGAAACTAGCTAATCCTAATCCTAACCCTAGCCATCACCTTCGTATCTAAAAGATGCGATCAATAGTCATTCTAACCTTATCGTTTAAGATGGACGCAGCAGCACAGTAACACTGCCAAGAAAATCCCAAATCGCCACAAACCACTTCTAATTATCGTCGTTTTCACCAAGTCTTGATATGAAACAGTTCCATGATTCATATAAAAGTTCACTGTGTTGGCTGCAAAGTGAAAGGAAGCTTCACATTCTAGAAAACCAACACTGTCAACACGTGTATTTGTACCAGGGAGTAAACAGGGATGAATGGATCAGCTATGCACTGTCCTTCGAGAATTTTAAATTCAAAAAAGGGTAATGTATTTTGAAAGCACAACTCATGAAGTTTAGTGTATATTCAAGGTAAAAAAAAAAAAATGCAGACTTTTTGTTTAGAAAAAGAAACTGAATGAGGAAATGCTGAACAAACCAAACAAATATCTGGCTCTGTGCGGATTTCTTTCACTGCTTTTGAGATTAAAAGTGAACTTGCCAACAATTCTAGGGAGTTCAAGATGTGCTGTCTACCGAGGAAAAAACAGTAAATAAAAATAAAGAGAACACGCTCTGTATACAGATACAGATTTAACTGGTGGATACATGAACGCACACACACACACACACACACACACACAGAATAATTTAATTTCCATGTTTTCAGGGAGCCCCAAGCCCTGTGGGCCAGGAGCAGAGCTAGCCTATATTTAACAGATGACAAAAGTTGCATTCCAGATGTACAGTGCTATCTTTGTGTTGAGCTCTAAAGACATGCATGTGAGAAACAGGGAGCGAGGTGGGGTGGGTGGTGTGGTGTGGTGTGGTGTGGTGTGGTGGTGGGGGGGGTCTGCGGCTGGGAGAGGATGGGGGTTACACTGGGGGCTGGGGGGGGCACTAGTGCACAGCTGCTAAACTAATGCCTTTTTTTTTTTTCCCTCAGACACAGAAAAGCAGAGTGTGGTGGCTCACTGACAGAAACAGGGAAGGATACAGGAGGTAGAAATGGATGCATCCATTCTGAGAAT
Source organism: Seriola lalandi dorsalis (assembly GCF_002814215.2). Taxonomy (NCBI): domain Eukaryota; kingdom Metazoa; phylum Chordata; class Actinopteri; order Carangiformes; family Carangidae; genus Seriola; species Seriola lalandi. The sequence goes on from NW_019524936.1 coordinate 792,488, forward strand.
AATTTGTTTTACAAAAAAAAAGAAAAAAAAATATCCAGGCTGTGCTGTGACTTAATGAGTAACAGGCATAATCTGTTACATTGAAGTCAAAATTAGGCATCAGATTAGCTGTTATTACATTAAAAACAATGAAGTCAATGATTTAATTAAAAAAAAAAAAAAAAAAAAAAAAAAAAAAGGTTCAGCCCCAAAGCAGACTTGACTGCAGCTGAATGTTAGCTACACCCAAACCCAGCTCACACTGCCACCAGGGAACCAATACTCCCTTCGCACTAGTTAAAAATCTGATTAGAAACACACCCACAAACTGACTGATTTTTTTTTTTTTTTGCAAGCAGAGCGACAGATCGATGGGTGAGCAAGCTCTCACACAGCTCAGCCGGCCAACATCATCAGCATTTGACAATTAATCCCTGCTAGCTGAGAGAAATAAACATATATGTCTCCTCAGTAAATATTTACAGCAGAAATCTTTTCCATTCATTCACCAGGCACTAACAAAACCTTACTGTACTCTCCCTCTCCCTTCTCTTTCTGAGTCCCCTCCACTACCACCACCACCACCACCACCGCCCCTGTCTCTTATACACATCTGACTTTACAATTTACCACATGTCGAGATGGGAGAGGTCGAGCCTCCATCTGAATCACGGCACAAATATGCGAGTGATTTATTGTTTTAAAAACCCTGGGCCGATTTAGTGCAACTCCACTTTTCCTGAGCATTACTCCTATTGGCAGACCATGAACAATTACAGTTCGGACTAATTAAGCTCCGAGAATGTGCTGTGCACCGCTAATGTCTAGCAGGCCTCAATTTTAGTTTAATGGTGCCAAACTTTGCTTCCCAGCCCCCCCCCCTCACTCTTTCTCTAACTTAACTCCTCAAATCCAAAGCAGATTGTACTTTTTATGACTGTTTATTGAGTCGAAGAAAAATAAGGACCTTTTCTTTCCCCTCTCCTAGCATAGGATGAGAGAAACAGCAGAGAGAGAGAGAGAGAGAGAGAGAGAGAGAGAGAGGAAGAGAGGGAGCACAAAAAGAAGTAGTGGGAGGGAGAGAGAGAGAGAGAGAGCGAGTGCAGGAGCCGTTTCCGCCATACTTTGTAAACAAAAGTGATTTGCAAGACAAAAGGAGCGCAACCTTCCAACTAAATTCAGAGTGCATTTTGCGGCTAGAGGCACAAAATGCGGCCGCGTCGTGCCACCAAACCCCCCACGGACACCAATTAGGCCCTATTAACAAGTAAAGCCAATTTGATAAGGTGTAGGCCCTATCCCTTAAATCCGTATTAAACTATCTTTCCTCTTGTCACAGCCAAAAATCCATTTACAGCAACCGAACACACATAATCCATATGATATACCATTGTTATGCTTATGTTGCTGCCATGTTTCGGAAAGATACTGTCTCTGTCTGTGTCAATTGTAACAGATAAGGCCCCAGCAATGTGTGCACGTGAGCACAAAGGAGGCAGTGTTGCATTCATTTCTGCATGTTCATTACAATAATCTGACCAGAAAATCCCCCCATTATTTCTTCCTAAAATAAAAATGATAAAGGAAGGAGTCAGCCTGTGTGAAAGTGGATTTATTTTTTCTTTAAAAAAAAAAAAAAAAAAAAAAAAAAAAAAAAAAAAAAAAAAAAAAAAAAAAAAAAAAAAAGGTGAATCCACGGCAACATGCGCGATCCTATAGCACGACAACACAACTGAGACAAAGAGGGAAAAGGGGAGAAAAGCTATTGTTTCAACTGCACAAAGCCTTTCCACCGTCTTGTAGTAGAATCGCCACAGGTTCTGAGAGCATCTTTTTTCACTCTAAACACAGCAGTGGATGCTTGGTGCTGCATTTTCACCCCATCCCTCCC